>NW_027114485.1:307505-308907 GCF_000696795.3 Halyomorpha halys | reverse complement strand
AATGACTTGGGCAGAATAGCCTGCAAAAAAAAAATGTTTTTAAGTAATTGGATGTGAGGTGTAAATTTATATTTAAGTCATGGTTAATTATTAGTATATATACACACACATATATATTCTTATTGTAGTTATATATAAAAGTATATAAAGAATGAAAATATATATTCAACTTACAGGCCATAGAGATAGCCAACATTGGGCTTATGATGTCAACGTAGCCAGGCAGGCAGAAGAACAAAAACCCATCCCTTTCAGCATACTTGAGGTTCCTGGAGATCCATCCCTCCAGCAGGTTATGATCAATGTACTGACTCAGAAACTTACATCTGGCCATGGTGACTGTGTATAAAAATTAATACTGTTACAAAACTTGGTAAACGAAAGTTTCGAAACAGACCATACAACGAAAACGAAAGTTATTTTGAAACACTATACAAAATCAACGTTAAAATCTTAAGTCGCGAAAAGCGAAGCATATCTATATAAAAAAATAGTTTTCCAAAATAAAGAATTAGTAAAAAATATAAATATTTCCGGATTCTGAATTGATTTTGATTTAGAAAAATCCCAAAATTTGGGAAGTGTCGGGCACAAGCACTTGGCGCTCCAGGGTTATGAATTACGTCATGAGAATTCTCTGCATATTTATTTTATTTTTGGATTGTACTTCATTCGATACGTCTCTAATACAATTACTTTATTTGTAGGGTAAAACAAATTTATATCGTACTCTATGTAATTAATATTTATAAATAACTATTTAACTAATTCTCCGCTAAAAAAACTCTAATCTCCCACACGTGAAGGTGGGACATATATGTGAATATGTTTAATGTATATATTCATGTTTTTTTGTTCTTTAATTTTTTTCTAAAAATAATGGGAGGGAGAGGGAGAGAGAGAGAGAGGGGGGAGAGGTCATTTTAAATGTCTAAACCCTAATATTTAATAAGTACTTTTTTAAAACAGACAATTGGAGATATGCCTTTTGCCCCTTCTTTGTTGAATTGAGTTTAAATATAGCTAATACTTTTATTTTGACTTAGGCAGCAATATAAAATATAGCATTAGGAAATTAATTTGTAAACTTAATATGATATCATTTTAGTTTTGCTTTCTTTAAGGCTGAAATATATATCAATTGATTTACTCTGTTAACTTGTTTTACAGGATTTTTCTTATTTTGGCTCAAGTTAACCACTTATGCAGCACCAAAGTGGGCATATTGCGAAATAAATATTGACTTTCTCAGGTAGGGATCGAACCCATACCCTGAATGAAGCACTCTGGGACCTTAGTCGCAAGATGATCAGCTATCAGTTCCCCTGCATTAATTTTTCGATTTCTAAGATTATTTACACTTTGTTGTAATATTGGTTTCTTAATTCAATTTTTTTTTTTT
>NW_027114485.1:303642-307115 GCF_000696795.3 Halyomorpha halys | reverse complement strand
GAAGGATGATAATCAAAAATACAATTAATGACTATTAAGTATTACTGAACTTAGTCATATTAATGCAGATTTATTATTTGCTGCGATCTATTTCTATCTATTTCCCATGTTATTTACTGAAATTAATTAAAATAACTGAATAAATATTATGTTTTGTAATTTATCTCAATAATTAAAACTGTAACAGCAGAACACAGATTAGGAGTATTCATGATGTATTAAATGTAAAACATACTAAATGTATTCATTCTGTTTTAACATGCTGAATGTTAAAAGTATAAGATTGTGAGCAGCCGAATTTAAAGTCCATGTCATATGTTACACGCAGAGAAGCACCTAGCGGATATTTTTAGGTAACTTTGTAATTTTATTCATTACTTTATTAGAGTATTTAAAACGTCCAAAATAAAAGCACCACGAACTACTAGTAACTAACCTATCAAAACGACATCAGACAAAATGGTGTGGAGCTCAGGTGTTCTGGTGCGTGACATCATTCTCCATCAGACCTTTTAACAGACTCTCAACCATATTAAATTTTATATCATTATAACATGCTAAAAGAAGGGCCGAAAATTTCATTGAATTTTAAGAACAGAAAAAGAAAACTTTATTTTGGCAAAATTTAATTTCTTTCTTTTGTATCAATTTAAATTTTAGTTTGTTTATTTAGATTTATTATTTCACTTTAAGTCATGTTATAAATATAATCTAAAGTTAATTCTACACCTTTACTGAAATCTATCCAAACAATCCACTAATTCTACATTCGAATTCCAATAAAGTCCACTTATTGTCATTCATTATATAACTAGCCTCAAAATCGATTTTTTGTTCCTGGATAATATTTAGCTCACACTATTGATCATTAATCAGTCATCAATACAACTAGGTATTGTTTGCCTCACGCTCAATATAATATAGAAATAACATCGAAAGTATTCCAAGTAAACCACAATGGTTCCTATTCATCCCTCTATTCTCAGTCCGCTGGTGTTCCGCAAGGTAGTATACTCGGTCCTATCCTTTACCCCGTCTCTAAAGCTGACATCCCAACCAATACTAACACTATTCTCACCATGTATGCCGATGACAATCCCATATTACAGCCCTCGAAGAATAGTGTTGTAATTGGAAGATTAAAATAAATTCCATCAAATCACATTTGCCCTTCGTCGTAAACCCACCGAATGCCCTACACTCTCCTTTAATAATGTTGATATTACCCCTGTCGAACCGATCCGCTACATTGGACTACATCTGGACAAACGACAAGCCTGGATCCCTCACACAAGACTGAAAAGACAGGAAACTGCGTCGATTTAGACTATTACAGCACTTACTAGACAAACGGTCTAAACTCCCAATTTATTACAGAAGACTGATCTACATGACTGTAATAAGGCCAATCTGGACATATGGAGTTGAGCTTTGAGGCTCCACTAAACCTTCGAATTCCTCTCGTATCCAATCCTTACAATCCAAACTCCTTCGTAAAATCCTCAACGCTCCTGGCTTTGTCACAAATAAAATCATACATAAAGTCCTTAATGTTCCCTACGCAACCAATCTAGCCCGAACCAGATATCATTGCTTCCATTATAAACACCCTGACCACCAAAATATACCAGTTTCTAACTTTGCTTCTTCTTCCATCCTGACAATCCGCCGAGTTGCCTGAAAAGAAGATGGACACGCGACCTGCTAATGTAAAACGTCATTAGAATGTCACAAATGGGTAATTTCTCTACACACCTGTATCACTCCATTTTAACTGAAATCAAATTTACTAAATGTATTATAATGTACAGTTGTAAATAGCAATACATAAATAGTCAAACAGAGCTATCTAAGGATACTCGAG
The DNA here is from genome assembly GCF_000696795.3 of Halyomorpha halys. NCBI lineage: Eukaryota > Metazoa > Arthropoda > Insecta > Hemiptera > Pentatomidae > Halyomorpha > Halyomorpha halys. The sequence goes on along the minus strand of NW_027114485.1, from coordinate 305,251 downwards.
GAGCCAGATTGCATATAGTAGCCAGTAGGTAATAGTATAATACAGCAGTATAGAACCTATAAAGCCTCTCTTCGTATAAATATAGTAAAGAATCTTATACCGCACTTTTGTTGCATTTCTGTAACTCTCGAAATTGGTTTTATGCACAATGCGAATTAAGAATTGAAATGAAATAAATATCTTATGGCAACTGTATAAATAATTTAAGAACTCAACTCTGCTGGATTAAGATACTTTTATAAATATATATAGCTCACTTGTTGTGTAGGCGAAGATGAGATGCCACCCTACTAAGAAGGCGACGATCTCTCCGATGGTGCTGTAGCAGTAGTGGTAGTGAGCACCGACTGCGGGCATCAGGGCTGCCATCTCGGCGAAGCAGCCGGCTGTGGGGAAGCATAAAAATGAAGATATTTATAAACTGTTCTATACTGAAATCACCGTCAACGTATTTCTTCCTTCTGTTCGAATATTAGAATTATATAGTATCTGTAATTATAAATCGTGCCTTGGTTAAACTTAAATAATTTAAGGTTAAACGAAGTGAAACCAAATGCCATTGCAATAGTTTTCAGTTTCATACTCAGGTCGGTTACCAACGCTGCTACCATAATTCTAAACAACCACTGTAACATTTTCACTGTTTCTTTCTTTTTATGTCAGATTCCAAGAAACATATTCATTCATTAATAGAATCTGAATGAATAAAAAGAATGATTGAATAATAAAATAATTTTATTCAGGGGCAGAAATCCTTTGAATAATTACGCGGTTCAGACTAATGGTTATGTATCTGACGAAATATTTACGAGTACAATTCAAATGTTATCATTGAAATTAATCTTGTTGCTATGTATATTTACATTGACACAGTGGTTTGATTAAGAAGTAGATGAAGGAATAGGTGTTTAAAGATAAAAATGGAGAAATATTAGCGCATAGAGATGAGAAGAGAACTGAAGGAGGTTGCAGGAATGACGAAAGATTTGCAGAAGAAGGGTATATTATATAAGATAGTAGAGGGAGAGAAATACTTTATTCATCTATGCTGCCTAAATACATCAGGTTGCTATCTCACACAGCATACTTATCAATCCGTAATCGGACATATATAAATTACATATAATTACATGGTATAATAAAATAGAAAGAAAACAGTTTTTTTCCCTACAGTTTCCTTTTACAATCAATTTCAGTCTATAAACCAAATATAAACATTTCAATTCATTCCTTTTTTTTTTCTTTCCCTTTTCTGTTCCTTCAATTCCACTCTCCCGAATTTACTAGATCCTCTCCAGTGACCCGCTAAACAAATTCACTATTAGACGGCTATAATAAAAAGCTGGTTACAAGAAACACTTGAATGGATAAATAAGTTTAAAAAAAATAATAGTACTAATAAAATAAAATAATTTAATGAATAAATAAGTTAAAACACACAACATTGATTAAAGGACGAGTTGACTGGGACAAATTTCGTAATGATTTGGAAAACAAACTGGACTTAAAAACTCCACTTAAAACTAAACATGACATTGACGAAGCAATAAAAAACTTCACAGACTCTATAAGAATTTGCATACACGACAACACGACGACCAGTAAAATT
>NW_027114485.1:294626-301787 GCF_000696795.3 Halyomorpha halys | reverse complement strand
GGTCCACATATTAAAATAAATAAATCTCTGAGCTAATTCCCATGCAGGTGATGGTGTATGATCCTCAGGAAGTCCAAAATAATATTTTCTGCTAAGATCGCAATATCCACAATGCTAATAGGTGTTAGCCTCCTTGCTCTGAGAATAAGCTCGAAGCTCCTTCTTCTATGTGGTATTGTTCCGCGAGATCCAAACCAGAGACTTCTCAAGAAATCAATAAGTCGGGATCTAGTATTTAATGAATGAACGTAAAGTGAGAAAATCATGACCTTTACTGTCGTAGAAATAGTATTTTTCATGATATTTCCTAAAATAAATTGATTTATAGTTGTTCGGACAATAAGTTTGAGATTTGAAAAAATTTTATTTTAGAAACCATAGAACGTACAGAAGTCTGTCAGCACTCGAATTAAAGCTAGTTAAATGTACTATAAAATAGTACGTAACGTTTATCTTTGTAGGAGTAGCGGTTTTTATGTTATTTGACAAAATAAATTCACAAACTGTTAACTTCTAGTTGTTCGTATAAAATGTTTGATTTTTGAAAAAATATATCTCTATGTCTAATAGAGATACATATGTCTAACAGCAATCAAAATAAAGGAAATTTAACTTACTATAAAGTAGTTTATGACACTTATCTTCGTAGGAGTAGTAGTGTTTATAATGAATATAAATTTGGCAAATGAAAATTTGTTCGAACACCTATAAATCAATTTATTTTAGCCAATTTCATGTAAACTATGACTGCTACGAAGATAAACATCATAAACTACATTATAGCTCATTAAACTAGCTTTAATTTGAGTGCTAATAGACATCTGTATGTCAAATGGTTTTTGAGGTATAAGTTTTTCTAAATAAATTCAGTAACTACTAATCTTTCAGTACTGCCATACAACATTTTTATGAAATGTTGCTTTTTATGAAATCTTGATACCTCGAAAACTATTTAACGCAAATAACCCTATTAGGGCTCACATTTTAGAAAATGTACTCTTCTTTAAATGACATTCTCTTAGGTTTTCTTGTGTTGTCTTCTTGTTGGTTTCTTGTTCACCCCTACCTATACTTGGCAGACTCATCAATTTTGACTATTAATTATACCTAGTTTTCATTAAAGTAATCAAAAATTGGGGTGAGATAACTGCTTTTTTCTTCTCTTGGGCTCTTGTACTATTAGTAAGAGACAGTTTAAGTGTTAGTCGGCTATCACTAGGAGAACCGCTCATACAGTTGATGTGGACTTAGTCTATTTTTATTATTGCTCAGCTCTCAGTGGGACACGGAGGCACATCAAAGACAAAACCGACCTCACTCAATGACTTGTGCCCTACGAAAGTCAGAGATTACAAGTTCCAAGTGCTGTAAATAAACTTTTTTTTTTTTGTTAATTTTAGTAAAGATTGATTTTTTTTGTAAATAGAGTATTTTAAGAAATATTTCGTTTTACGTTTTTTATTCAAGAAGTTATATTATTTTTGTAGTTATGTTATATTATATTTTTTATTAAGGATACGTATCATTTTTATTTGATTATGCTGCTAGTTGGAATTTTCTTGCACAAACATTTATTCTTTAAATATGAAAGTATTTGTTTAGTACTTTTTTTTTAATACTAACTGGCTGATAGTTTAAGTGAGTTCATTTTGAACTCCCACTGCCCCCACAAAGTCATTTCCATTTGTCTACTTGATCTTTAGTTTTTTATAATTATTTAGTTTGTCTGTTCAAGAAAGGCAATATGTTGGAAGTTTACCACCTAAGGATAGTATTTTTTTTTGCTATGAAATATTCATTTGAAACTGGGAAAAAATATCAAATCCATTGAATTATTGTATACTCATCAAATGTCTCGTAAATGGAGATAATCGATTAGTTTCTGAGAATTGGTCTGTCTTAGATTATGAATTATATATTTTCCCACTTTTCGATTTTATTCTTTGAAAGATGTATTCGACCTTCCTCCTATATGCATAAAATAAAACGCACACAGACACATCCACATTTATCACATGTGATTTTTTTAAAAATATTGTATTTATAATGATGCTCGCTACGTCTTTTTTTTTTTTTTAAATTGTGAGCAAATCCTTTACATACCTGTCCGAAAATGTTTGACAAATCACCCTCTTATAGGCCTGGATATAATGACAGAATCACTTATCATCAAAATTGTCACTCTTCAACTGCTCATCATCGATTTGGTGTGAAAATTTCTTGATACCTTTTGTTACATATGTGCTCTACATAACGAGGCGGTAGGAGCTAAACATCAGCTCCTATTTTAATATCGTTGATGTTCCTTAACTCAAAAAATTGTTTTTGTTTAAGTAAGTGCTTAATCTGTTTTACGATCGTTCAAATGTTGGCTCAAGATGGAAGAAATATTTAAACCACAGATAATTCAATATTGTATTACACCAATATTATTATATGTAGGGACATAGCCGTGGTATTTATTTATTGTAATAGTAAATTAAATTGTTTAAATGAATTAATTAATATCTAAGTTAAGTCTCAAAACACTCTTTATTATTTCGGTCTATGGACAATAAAACAATATGGTGATTTGACTGAAATTAATGACTTGGGCAGAATAGCCTGCAAAAAAAAAAATGTTTTTAAGTAATTAGATGTGAGGTGTAAATTTATATTTAAGTCATGGTTAATTATTAGTGATAATGTGTTTATTGAAAATAATTGAATAATAAAAACATTTATTTATTAGATTGTTCTAGAGGATAACCGAAGTGTCCGAAACGTTGCACTTTTAAAGAAAAAATGAAGAGTGTTTTGAGACTTAACCTGAATACTAAGGAATTTATTTAAACAATAAAAACAAGTCTCAAGAATGTTAAAAGATTATATATGAAGTAAATTAAATGTTATTTAATCTGAATATTTAATATTTTACTTCTTTTTTTTTTTTAAATACTTTTTATTTGATTTATTTTTTATTAATATAGTTGTTTGAGAGTGGTTTAGTTTCTTTTTTTTGTTGTATTTATTGATAGATATTACAATCTGCCACACTGCTAATAGGCAATAGCGATGAATAATCTCATACATATTAAGATAAAATAAAATAAATAAATGAATGAAAAAAAAAAAAACTTTCCTAAAATATATACAAACAAAAGAACATTATCAAACTATGTGTATGAAAAATAAATAAATTAAATAACATAATGATAAAATAATATAGTTTCTAGTCATATTTACACTCTAATATAACTATCGACCTGAGAATCCCTGAGCCCACTCTATCCCCTACGTGTGAAGAGTTAAGCAGAGCTCTAAAGATCCCAGCACATCCCTCTCGCCGCATCACTGGTAATGAGTCTAAAAATAGACCATCGTGATTAAGTACTGGTGCAAATTTCATTCATCTAAATCTCAGAAAGATTGCCTAAGTATTTTAAATATGTAACCGACATACCTAAATGTTTCCGACTTGCTATATTTAGTTAAATAGTTTCTCCAGTTTCATCCAACATGGAAAAACATCAGCCTATCTCACTCCGCTATTTCACCGCCTAGAATAAAAACTTATATCGGTGAAAAATAGTTTTCTGATGTCATGTTCAAAGGCTAGATTGATTCAAACTTAGGTTATGAAATTGCACCATTTTGAACCTGGACGGACTTCTTGAAATTTATATATATTTAAATAATATATACCGTGGGTGCGGTCAAAAGAAAACAAAAAATAGTTAACTATTTATTTGCCTAACAATATTTGACATAATAGTTGTTAAGTGTTTTTTTTTTTTTTTTTTTTTACCGCACCCGACCATCTTTTTCATAATTTAACTTATTTATTTTGTAATCCTTTTAATATGAGCATTCAGCTTTATGATAAAATTAAACCACTTCACATAAATCCCTAGAAATGGGTAAACTTATGCCGTGATTGTTGGATATTAATAATTAATCAAACCTGGCTTACCCGTTATCAAAAGTATTGGTATGTACAGGACCCAGAAGAGCATTAGAACGTCACCGTGCTTCAGGACGCAGTGGGGTATCCTGTAGAAGAAGGTTCTTCCGGCGGTGATGCTGAAGGAGAAGAGTACCATCTCCATCTGGGTGTAGACACGTGTCATTGGAGTTAGTTCGCGGTAGAAGTTGAGCTTCTTTATGTTCATCAGGTTCCAAACGTATTTCATCTGTCATTTAGAACGATATCGGTATAATATTTTTATATCTTTAATGTGGTCCCATGATGGTATATAATATATATTAAATTGTTATAAAAAGAGAGCACTAGGAGATCTGGGAGAGGGGGGGCGCTTACATAATTAGGAACATATTGAATGACCGTTAAATTTTTATCCAACTCTTCATAGGTCATTGATACACATATACCAAAACTAAATACTTTAATTATAATTTTTTATATAGTTTCATCTAACAGATAACAAAAAGGCTAGACAAATATGTTTAGGCCTTTCTCACCACAGAGCTAATGGATATAGAAAAGTTATTACATCACCAATTTCTTATCTGCCGATGTTTTCGATCATTTAATGTACTTTTTCTGATCAGATTTGTCGGCAGGTTAATATTTCAAATTCATCTGAGAAATCGACACCGATCGGAGAAAATTATTAGTCAGATCTTAGTAATGATTTTTTTCTTTGTTTTTAATGAAAATTATTTGACAAATATTCTACATACATTTGCAATCTTCTTCCTCTACTGGAAATTTTTAATTCTCAATTAAAAAATAAGGAGGAGAAACATCTAGTTCCTCAATATATAATTTATTTTTAATATTTCATATATAATTTAGTTGAATTAATAATGAAATATGTAATTCAGTTGTAAGTGAATTTTATTATCTTAATTTTGTGAATAAATGATTAATATAAATAGTTTTAACATTAATTACCATCGTAATTAATTTTAATGTAGACTTTAGTTTCTATATAATTAAGTTAAACTATCGCTGTCCCAATTCAACTGTGTAACATCTCAAAAAAGATTTTGAGATATACCTGTAATTTTAGCAGTAGGGTTAACATCTACACAGTTCAAAACTGTAATATCTCGATTTTTTTAATTTAGATTTTATGACATATATTTTACTATGATTCTGTTTTTTACTGTACAGATCTTAACCTGCTTTAATTGTATAAATTGAAGATAATGAAACGAAAAATTGTGACTGAAAAGGCTAGCCATTAATTAGACACAATTCATCAACAGAGCGCGCTAAAATAAACTCAGCCAATCTTTTACCACATGATTTTGCAAAATGACGTGAGTTGCTGTACATCATACTACTTAATAGTTATAATGGCAAGCAAGAAATTCGTTATGATTACGTTTCTTCCAGAAAAATAGGATTATGATGTGTTTTGTGCAGTTTCAACAGTTCATTGATCCATGCAGAATCATGTATGTACCGGTTGAAAAGATGTCTTTTTATAAGGAGTTTTTTTTCTAGAGTGAAAAAGAGAGAAAAAAAAGTTTGAGCTGCATTGCTCTGTCAATAAAGTCGTTTCTTCACTCACTTTAGAACTACACAACAAGACACTTCTCTAAGAACTTAAAAACTGCGAAAAAAAAAATTACGTAAGTGGTAGAGAAAAGTTGGGATCATAAATAGTAAGTTTTTGAACACAGAGAGAAAAACATTTTGATTTGATTTTACTCGAGTTCACTTCTATCGAATTGTTTTTACTAGAAATGCATTTATACCGTATATCAGCTCATTTGATTCGAGGAGACCCATATATGGATGTGACCAAATATGTAACAGGAAAAAAGTATATGTGTGATAATCTTAACTGGGAATCACCCTAAGGTTTTTCATATTTTCCTTTCTTCCCTTTATTTTACTCCCTCACTTAGGCATTTCTGGGTTACGGGGTGCGACAGCAGTGGCGTAGTGCCCTTGGCTTGTGTTATTTGTTATCTTTTTTTCTCATTATAGAATTAACTGTGAGAGGTTTATTTAGTTTATAATTACTTTAAATTGGGTTCATTTAGACTCTGGTGCAGTCCAGCGCTCGGTTGAGGACCCTACTAATGGGGCTGCATCTTATCCAATCGCATCCCTAGGGTTCGGTTTATGACTAAGATAACGTATTCCTTTAGAGTACGCCAGCCTGATTCAGCCTTCCTAGTCTCAGTCTTTTTTTATATATATAATATATTGTGTATATAATTATTACCCTCTTCCTGGTCATTTCTGACATTCGGAGGTACCAACCTCTAACCAAGGTGCGGTGGGAAATTTTCATTATTGGGACCACAACAGAATTAAAAGTCAATCCCCTAGGCCGGAGTCTAACCGGCTCCACTGCAGACCCGAAGGACTGTTCCTCAACTTCCTCAGCTACAGACCGTCATCCTGGTTTCCTTTTGCACCTCACTCAATGGCTCGCCAAAGCCGGGTAGTCGAGCCCTTCCCAACATGAAGCGCATGGAGCCCATCATCTCCTTCCATCGACAGATGAACTCAAAGAAGAAGTGATAGTTCTCTTCTTTGATCAAACTGAGTAAGCCCAACTCGGCAATGACAAAGATGTTTGTCTTTCTGAAGACAACCTGGCCCAAAGCCGTCTAAAAATCTTAAAATTCCTCTCTTCACGAGATTGAAGAAGATATTCTGAAAAGATCAGATGGGGCAGCGTGGACTGGATCACTGTTAGTGAAAACTACACCAGAAGCCCCCATTGTAGCTACAGTGTGGTGATCAAATGTGTTGGTAAACTTTATCCGACTTGTAGTAAGACAGTACATAATTCTTTCATATTGTTTTCAGATGTTTTAACTTAAATAAACTAAACAACCCAGCTGGTTCCTTATTTTTCTTTTAGTTTATAATTAACTATTTCTTTTTCTTTATTGCCTTAATTTGCAGCAAGTTTGTTTAATTTTGATTTAATAAGTTGAGAATTCATATTAATTTTCTTACAAAACAAATAATGTGGTGCTCGAAATATTGTATTTATTTTTTTCCTTTTTACTCTTAACGGTGTTATGGGCGAATAGTCACTTGACAGTCAATAGCATGCGCAGTAGATGTTTTACTGTACATATTCCTGACAGTAAAAAGTAGTCGTTGGAGGAGACCTTATGATTCATAACAACGAGAAGTTCGGCTATCTCCTCTAGCCATTTGCTATCCATTCTCCCATAAGATAT
>NW_027114485.1:291771-294491 GCF_000696795.3 Halyomorpha halys | reverse complement strand
TATATATATATATATATCACAGGTCTATATCAGCTGATCGAGAACAGCTGACCAATTGTATATACATGGACGGACAGGCTCCGCAAATAGATCAGTCTTTGAGAGTACTTCAAGAGTTTCATTTCACACTCCTCTTTCCCCTATTATTTTTTATTTTACTTCAGTAAAAGATTTATACATATATAAAGTTACGGCCTGAGTGAGATGTCAGCTGATCGAACTTGTATATAGAGTATTCTTCCGATATCCTTTTCAATTTTTATTGGTTTTTCTACGCCAACACGTATCTTATGTATACCCCTGATATTCCTAATACACCATTCCCTTCTGATGATCTAAAATAAAGTATAAAAGTCTTATTTTCAGGGGAAATAGGACTAAAGAATTATCTAAATGATTCCACGTGTGAAACACTATTACACGTATCTATGTCATCCAAGTATGTTAACGGAAAATTTGGAAGGACAAAGAGGTTTATTTTTATCTCTGTTTACAAAAGCGAAAGATATTTCTCCAGCTAACCGTGAGCTCTCCCAACCCGTCCAAAATCTCTCCCTTTTTCGAAGAAGCAATCCTTCAATAACAACTGACTATGAAAACTTTCTGCCCAATTATTATTCCAAGTAGTATAACGGAAAATAATATTTCGTATTCGGAATAATATATGAATTCGATGAATAATATTTGATATTGATAATTTGATGTCAGAAAAACATCTGGATATTTTTTTAATCTATGATAATTCTTTTAAAAAAATGATTACAAAAAAAAACGGTAACTCTACTGAAAATACCCCTACATTACAAACATTATACCGCTAACATAACACTCCTACATCACAAACATTATACCCTTAAAAAAAAAAAGCTTACGAACAATTTCTTAAAAGTTACTAAGCTGAGAAATCATAAGACGAGTTAAAATGAAATATGGTTAAAATTAAATAATAACCCGTATCATTATAAAAATTTTGGCATCAAATAATGGAATGGTTTAAAATAACTCTCCAAATGGTTCATATAACATTGGTTTCAAACAGAACTTTACAATGTGCAGACTTGTTTCCGTTTTATCTTTACTTATGAAGCAAGGTGCATTTATAATATTTTTAAAACGTGATAAGATTAGTATACAATTTACCATTGACAAGTAAAACAGCTAACTTTTATATTTTTTAACAAATATAATTGAATTGTTGGAAGCTGGTCTGGATAGCGGTCCGAAAAAATTAGATTAAATGTCAATAATTTTAATTTTATCGAGTTGGAATCATGAAATACCTGTTCCTAGAGAATATAATCATAAATTTCAATGTTTCTCAATGAGAATATAGGTTTTATCAAATATTTTTTCGGCCTTAAAATACAAATATAGTTGCTCAGACTCCATGGAGCACCTATGCTGACTTATGCGGCACCTTCCACGCCCATGAGGCTCCAACAGTTTCAGACGTATAGTGGTATATATTTCATTTCAGAGAACAAAGTAAAGCACATACATACGAGATTTGAACTACCGACAGTGACAGAATTTATATCAAAAATAAAAATAAAATTGTTTGATAGCCTCTAGTACTGTACGAACCCATTATTCAGTAACATCGGCAGGCACATACAAACTGACTCAACTGATGACTACTATACAAAACTGACAGTACAAAATCTGATGATCGTATAGCGGACTCAACCCATATTCCAATTTTCAGGTGAATCCCTGTCCTCATTCCCCTCTTAAAGTGCATCTGATATAGAATATAAGAGATAATTATAGTTACCGACCCTCTTCAGGTCCATGGGACTTAGAAGAGAACAAAAAAAACTTTTGGGATGGAATCTTAGTATATAGAATATCAAATTGAATCAATGTCTGAGATGATGAGTGGCGTTTTACAGACTATTTCGATTATCTAATAATAAAAAAACTTGAATGTAATCACTTCAACAAAATGTATTTACTATATAGAATTGAAAAACTTACCCAGTTCCACGGCACTACAACTTCCTCCATAGTATCTTCTTATATTTAAACAAAAAAGTATATTAATAATAATAACCTAAAAAATAAGTAAATTCTTTTTGATAGCAATTAATGGAATAAACATATGTAGCTTGATCTATCAAAAACAAATAAATGGTCCATATTCCGTGGGATTGGTATCTTTTATTATAGTACAAGAGCCGGGGAAAAAAAAGGCAGTTATCTCACCCCAATTTTTGATTACTTTAATGAAAACTAGGTATAATTACTAGCCAAAATTAATGAGTCTGCCGAGTATAGGAATGGGGAATGGCGGTTGTTTCCAAAACTTTGAATAACATTAATTTTTTATTCGGAGCTCTATATCTTAAAAACTAACATCACTAGAAAATCTAAGAGAACATTATTTAAATTAAATTAATTAAATTTGCTACAAAATAGTTAATTGTGTTTATCTGTGTAGGAGTAGTAGTTTTTATGATATTTGACAAAATAAACTCACAAAATGTTAATTTCTAGTTGTTCATATAAAATTTTGTATTTTTGAAAAATATATCTCTAGATCCATAAGACGCACATATATCTGCCAACACTCAAAATAAAGGAAATTTAACTTTCTATAAAGTAGTTTACGACACTTATCTTCGTAGGGGTAGTAGTTTTTATTATATTCACATATGAACATAAATTTGGCAAATTAAATTTGTCCGAACAACTATAAATCAATTTATTTTAGCAAATTT
>NW_027114485.1:284498-291496 GCF_000696795.3 Halyomorpha halys | reverse complement strand
TTTTTTTTTTAATCGCTTTGAAACAGCCGCCATTTTTTATTCCCCCTACCTATACTTGTTATATGTTAATATGTTAATTGTCAGCTTTGGGATGCTTCAATTAATTCAAGTAGTATCTACGATGTAACACCTATGGTTTCTCGGTCTGTAAAAGACTCTAATTTTATAAACACCCATCACCACCTGAGAAACCATTTTAGCAACTAAAATACAATCATTAACACGGCTGTCCCACAGGTTTGGTCTGAGTCCCTCACCTTATTTTTGAAATTGGCGCCTTGCTATAGCCTAACATATCACACCAAAAAAACAAGGTTGGTAATGCTACCTCATATCCCTCCTTTTCAGTTTGTCCGTACTTGTGAAGTGAGTATGGAATTCTGTTGTCCTGTTTTTGGTGATCTCAGTCCCTCACCACCCAGAAATTCAGTTAAGTTTGAATATAAATCATGCTAATTTGTATTTTTCTTCTAGCAATTGATTATTCCTAATTGTACCTAAAAGAACATCTTTTTCAATCCCACAGTCCTGTTTCTAGATGAATATCCAAAATCTTTTTTTTTTTTTTTTTTTTTTTTTTCTGACCTCCTAGAAAAAAATTAAAAAATAACAAATTAAATATATACAAATAAGAAAGGATGTATATAAGCTGACAATATGAATCATATCCAAAATCTCAGTCCCTCATTTCTTATAAAGTGAGGGATTAAGATGGCGATAAGGGAGTGGCTGAAATGAATGGTACGTTTTGTACTATAGCAATGTGATAATGTGTGTTGTTCCTTAAAAATATGTTGTCATCTTGCCAAGGATCTATATGATTTGATATGACTATTATTTTAATTATAGTTGGCGTAAGTTCAAATAATGTGAACTTTTTCTCAATGACTCATTTAATTTATATAACAATTGTAAATTTTAAAAAAGTGATGATACCTAAAAGCCTATCAAGTCTTTTATGTGTATATCAACATACTGTGGCAACAGTATGATGGATGCTAGTTATTCTGAACGTTTGTGAATGATGATAAATTACGACTTGCAAAATTATGAAACTAATATTAATATCGAAAATAACTTTTAATATAAATGATTAATGGCTAATTATGGCTTTTTGATGAATAATGTCGTCTGAATAAATATTTGTTACACAAAATAGCTATTTTATAGTACATTTTTTGGCTGTCCATAGTCTACCTCAGTTCCTCATTTTTACAATTTTTCTTAAATTGAATTTAAAATTTGAAATTTCAGAAGTTCTGTCGATATCTATGATGTTCTATTCAAGGGAGAGTTCGGAAAGGACATACAGACATTACTTTAAAAAATTAGAAAACGCATACTTTATTCATCAAGAAAAGAAAGTAAAAAGTGACACCAAAATGTGAATCACCTAAACATATGAAAACATACTTAAAAGTTTTTTTCTATAACAATCAACATGGAAACGCATTTCTAGCTGTCCTAAAACTCTCATAAGTATCCTTAAAGTTATGCTGTAACATATATAGGGTATGAGTACCTTTAGGCCTCTCGTCCACTGGGAACAGAAAGGTGGGAATTGCGAAGCAACAAATCAGCAAGAACAGAGTTCGTACGAAAGAGAGAAAATGTCTATCGACCAGTGCCTCAGTATTCATCAGGATTCGTAGTAGACGAGATAGCTCTTTGGAGTGGTTTTTTTTTTAGAATTTTTTGCTTTTTCGTTCTACGAATCCAGATGAATACCAAGGCAATGGACGATAGGCATTCACAGGTTTTCGCACGAACGGCGTTCGCACGAATTCATTGCTTCACAATTCGGAGCTTTCCGTTCCCAATGGACTAGAGATCTAACTTTTCGCATCTTTACACTCCCATTGGACGACATATTAATAGTACAAGAGCCGGGGGAAAAAAGCCAGTTATCTCACCCCAATTTTTGATTACTTCAATAAAAACTATGTATAATTACTAGTCAAAATTAATGAGTCTGCCAAGTATAGGTATGGGGAATAAAAAATGACGGATGTTTCAAAACCTTAAAAAAGCATTAATTTTTCATTCGGAGCTCTATATCTTAAAAACTAATAATACTAGAAAATCTAAGAAGACATTATTTAAAGAAGAGTAAATTGGCTGAAATATTAGCCCTAAAAGAGCTATTTACGTCCAATAGTTATAGCTTTTTAAAAAGCAAAATTTCTTAAAATGTACTGAAATATTAGTAGTTAGTTAATTTATTTTGAGAAATTTATATCTGAGGAACTATAAGGCGTACAGATGTCTATTAGCACTCAAACTAAAGCTCGTTTAATGGACTATAAATAAGTATATGATCTTTACCTTTGTAAGAATAGTAGTTTTCATGATATTTGCTAAATTAAATTGATTTATAGTTGTTCGGACAAATTTTCATTTGCCAAATTTATATTCATATGTGAATATCATAAAAACCACTACTCATACGAAGGTAAGTGTCATAAACTACTTTATAGTAAGTTAAATTTCCTTTATTTAGAGTGCTGGAAGACATATGTGCGTCTTATAGATCTAGAATATATTTTTTCAAAAATCCAACATTTTATCTGAACAACTAGAAATTAACATTCTGAGAGTATATTTTGTCAGAGAATATTACAAATAAGTAAAAAAAAACTTATTTATTGGAGCCAACGTTTCGGCCATAATTTCTAGCCTTCATCAGAACATTCAAGTCAAAGCCTTAGGCTAGAAGGCTAGAAATGATTATTATTATTAAATTAGTTGTTTTAAACTTATTTGTGATATTCTCTGACCGTACTACCAACCATCTTCTCATGTGCATTCAAAATACTTCATTAAGGGCTTGGCATATGACGTTTTGGAGGGGGTCATGCCTTCTTTCCCACAAACTGGTCTGTCAACAACAATTTCAATGTAATTGCAGTGATGAGAAAACATAATCGATGAAATTAAAACAATTTTACAAGTTTTCTATATGTTTTATGTAAACAAAAGTTATTAGAATTTACATAAAATTCAGCCATTTGATTTATTATTTTTGGCAGTATTTTTTTTTTTTTAATAACAATGATTTAGTCCTGTGGATGAAATTTAAAATAAATTCCAAAACAAATTTCATTATTTGTTCTATTAAATTATAATTAACTGATTAAAAATTGTTATAGTTTTATGTTATAGTATTGTCCGAACAATAAGTTTGATTTATGAAAAGTTTGATTTCAGAAACCATTGGACGTACAGATGTCAACCAGCGTTCAAATTAAAGCTAGTTAAATTCACTATAAAAAAGATAATCATGCTTTTATTTGTAGGAGTAGTAGTTTTTATGATATTTGACAAACTCACAAAATGTTAATTTCTAGTTGTTGGTATAAAATGTTGGATTTTTTAAAAAATATATCTCTAAAACCATAAGACGCACATATGTCTGCCAACACTCAAAATAAAGAAAATTTAACTTTCTATAAAGTAGTTTATGACACTTATCTTCGTGGCGGTAGTAGTTTTTATGATATTCACATATGAATATAAATTTGAGAAATGAAAATTTGTTGGAACAACTATAAATCAATTTATTTTAGCAAATTTCATGTAAACTATTTCTCCTACGAAAATAGACATTATAAACTACTTTATAGCTCATTAAACTAGCTTTAATTTGAGTGCTATATAATAGACATCTGTACGTCAAATGGTTTTTGAGATATAAATTTTTCAATAGAACATTCCCATACAACATTTTTCTGAAACGTTGCTTTTTAAAAAGTTATACCTCTAAAAATATTTAACATATATAACTCTATTAGGGCTCATATTTTTGCAAATTTACTCTGCTTTAAATGACGTTCTCTTAGGTTTTCTTGTGTTGTTCCTACATTTTAAGATATAGAGCTCCGAAAGAAATTTTATCGTTTTGAAACAGCCGCCATTTTTCATTCTCCCGTCCTATACTTGGCAGACTCATCAATTTTGACTAGTAATTATATATAGTTTTCATTAAAGTAATCAAAAATTGGGGTGAGATAACTGCCTTTGTTCTCCTCTTCGGCTCTTTTACTGTAAGGTCTAACTTAATAAATCGTGAGGTGGTATGGTCATAGACCACCAACTCCTAGAACTCTAGACTAGCCAACTAGAGCAGGTGGTTTACGATCTTACTATTTGACCTAATTATCAGGTATTCATTACATTTGTAAGTTAATGTTCTTTAAATTTATATAGAATAACGTCTTTGCTAGGATCCTGCGTTTAAATGTTTTAGGGGAAAATCATATAAAATGCATTATTATGCCAACAATGTTTTCAAAAATTAGTTACTAAAACAACGACAACAAATACTTTTTTAAACACAAAATTCATAAAAGAAAAATGTGTTTTGCTTAGCTAATATTGTCCATATATTTATTTTTGTTTATTTTTTATACTTTGAACACTGAATATTTTGGAAAATGTATGAATTAAACACAACTTTATTTACTTGTTATACAACATTATTTGATTATAAGGATGGGCTTCTGTAATCTTGTAATATGATGATTTTGTTACTGTAAATCTGTAAATAAGGCTTTCTTATGATTTTTAATATTTAAAAATCAAATGCTTAAAATTTTGTGACTCTTTATTATAACAAACTAATTAGTTTTCATTACAGTTTGCAGTAAAACGATGATGAACAACGGTGAATTTCCCTCTTATCTCTTCCTCCGGGATTTCAGTGTTTCTTCTCAATCCTCTGTCACTAAATCATACTAACATGATATTTTTATTATATCTGAGAAGAAAAAATTAGAACCTCGTCGTTTTTTTATTGGATATATTTATTTTTTTAAATAAATTCAGTAGATTAAATTATGTCTAACACCACATTTACTTGTTTTTAATTGCTTTGTTAAATGAAGAAAATTAAATACAACTTTTCTAAAATGATAAATTATGAGTATTTAGGTTTATGAAAATTATTCATGAATTTATATTTACAACTGTATGCATCTACTTATTGTGAAGTAAAGAACTAATACGAGGTAATGCTGAAAAGGGAACATCATTGGTAGTACCTCATTGATTTTTCTAATTTAGGAGTTCCATGCCCCTCTTCTTTGCAGATGTCTTGTATAAATATAGAAAATGCATTGGGATGAAAGGTTATGAACTAATGGGTCTGCATTGGCAAGGAATTAGGAACTAAAGAAGATATATTTATTACGGCTCAAGTCTGCAAAAAATTAAATATTTAGTTCTCCATGTATAATGATATTAATGAAATAATAAAAGGCATTAGGTATTTAAGATTGTAAGGACGGATGTGGGAAAAAAACTTATGGTTTAATGAGTCCCCAGAGCTCAATACCGAATTCCAAATTTTCTTTTCCGATCCATCTAAAAATAAAATAAAACATAAATGAAACATTTATCAAATTAAATACAACCTTTTTCTACCGTTGGTACTTGAAGGTATCTATTGAAATATGTGGTTTTGATGTGTCTATTCTGTGAGAACTCTACTTAAATATTTGGAAGGGAGGGACCTCTGCGTTATGATTGAAAAAATGGAAGAAAAAATAATAATTAAAGAAAACAGATAATGAATAAAAGATAATAGTAATTAAGAGATATATAGTGGGGGAGGGGTTGGGGGTTACAAGAGAAGGAAGGACTTAAGGTAGAGTGATAAGGTTAATTTCCAAGTAGGGCTGATAGTGATAGTATAAATGAGCTTTTTAAAGCATGTTGGAAGTTCAGAGCTTTTGTTAAGTCAGTTTTGTACTAATCGAAATCTACTTGCAGTTTCTTGTAATTTAAATCTTGTATAACAGGCACACATAACATCTATTGAAGAATGGTGTAAAAACTGGAGAATCAAAATAAATCCTGACAAATCCCACCAGATCACCTTTACTCTCCGTTGTAAACCTCTGCCCTCCTGTCCTACAGTATCCTTTCTAAATACACTACTAATGCCTGTTGAACAGATTCGATACTTAGGACTCCATCTTGACAAGAGACTTATTTGGAATCCACACACAAGACTGAAACGACAAGAAACTGCTCGTAGATTCCGATTTCTACAATACTTACTTGACAAACGCTCTTCCCATTCACTACAAAAAAATAGTATACACTACAATAATCAGACCAATTTGGACATATGGAATTGAGCTCTGGGGCTCCACCAAACCATCAAATTCTTCCCGCATCCAATCGTTACAATCCAAAATCCTACGTAAAATCCTTGACGCTCCTTATTACGTCACAAATAAACTCATTCACAAAGACCTTAACATCCCATTCGTTGCAGATTTGACCCAAAACAGATATGCGTCTTTTCATTCCAAACTCCTTAACCATCCTAATCCATTAATTCCTAATCTTTCATCCTTAACAATCCCTGATAATCCTCCGAGGCGTCTGAAAAGAAGATGGCCACAGGACCTTCTAAGTTAAATTAATGTTTGAAGTACCACCAATGGGTGGTTCCATCCCAAGATTTTCAAGTGTATATGAAACATATTTACCTATTGTATTATTTTGTACAGTTGTAAATTACATTAAATATATAATTTAAAAAAAAAATTGTATGAGGATTCCAAGCAGGTTGCTTGTCAAGATAACCTATCCTAGATAACAAATCTCTTCGAAGAGGTAATTAGGATACTATAGGAAGGAAGAAATAGCCTGGTTGAAAATGACTTTTGTAGGATTTATTTTAATTCTCCAATTTTAATACCATTCTTCAAATTACGAACCGTAGTGTTTATTATCCTGCAGTTGAATCATTGTTCAAAGATGACACATATGTATAATCAGAATCAGCTGTATAAATCGTATAGAGGATAACATCTAGAATAGTACCTTGAGGAACACCGGCGGACTGCGAAAAAAAAAAAAGGATGAACAGGCGACGTATTTACTTGAAAGGATTTTTTCGGTAGGAACGGGGAAAATAAAGTATGTGTATGTAGTGTTAAATGTCGAAATATTATTCCTGATTTTATTTGGATTGGGAGTAATATTTT
>NW_027114485.1:270034-284448 GCF_000696795.3 Halyomorpha halys | reverse complement strand
ACTTATGGTTTAATGAGTCCCCAGAGCTCAATACTGAATTCCAAATTTTCTTTTCCGATCCATCAAAAACAGAAAATAATACATGAATTAATAAATTGCATTACGTAAATGAACCATTTATCAAATTAAATACCTTTTTCTACCGTTGGTACTTGAAGGTGTCCATTGAAATATGAGGTTTAGATGTGTCCATTCTGTGAGAACTCTACTTAAATATTTGGAGGGGAGGGACCTCTGGGTTATGATTGAAAAAATGGAAGAACAAATAATAATTAAAGAAGAAAGATAATGAATAAACGATAATAATAATTAAGAGATATATAGTGGTGAAGGGATTGGGGGTTACAAGAGAAGGAAGTACTTTAGGTAGAGTGATAAGGTTAATTTCCAAGTAGAGTTGATAGTGATAGTATAAATGAGCTTTTTAAAGCAAGTTGGAAGTTCGGAGCTTTTGTTAAGTCAGCTTTGTACTACAGCTTTTTCGGTAGGAACGGGGAAAATAAAGTATGTGTATGTAGTGTTAAATGTCAAAATATTATTCCTGATTTTATTTGGATTGGGAGTAATATTTTAAAAGAAAATTAACCAAGGCATTTTGTGAATAACAAAGGCTCTCGTTATTAAGATCCGAGCGGCTGTGCAGTGTGCTGAGTGTAGTGAGTACTACTGTAGAGTTCGCTTTGGGCGGGAAGAAGGAATGGCGCGGCGGCAGTCTGTGCCTCATCGCTCTGAGGGTAGTGTCGCTTTGCATTCGGTTCTCTGCGTCTTCTCTTTTCTCTAGGAGTCTTCAATAAGTCAAGAAAATATTTGGGGAAAAATAGAGGTAAGGGATATTTTATTTACGATTAAATATAAAATTCATAATAATGAAATAATTTTGGTGTCATTTGGTGAGACATTTAAATAATTTTAATTCTAATTGTAAAATTGACATGAATTTAATATAGTCCTTATCTATTTAATTACTTTAATTCTTTATCTCATATTACTATCAGGAATAAATATCATAATATAATATTTAAAAATATTAAATTGAACCGTGTAAATATCATCTCTGAGTTAAAGATAAAGACAGACTAAATTATGTATATGGGGCCAGCTATGTTTTCCGTTATATGTATGGTTTAAATACATGTTTATTCTAAAATATATAAGGAAAACAATAAGATTAAAGTGCAATATTAAACAATTTTCTTTGTATATATAATATTTTATTAACTAATTTAAATATCTATTACTTCAAATCTTTCTAAGAAATAATTTTAAATTCTACTAATTTAAAGATAATTTTTTGTTCAACTAAATAAAAAAACAAAACAAAAAAAATAATCAAACAATTCATAGATTATAACGTTTATGAAGAAACATTAAATTGTTATTATCTATCGTTAAGTTAATATCATTTTATGGTCTTTTCGTCATTGATTTTCTCTTCAGAGTAGGAAAATAATTAATTGTATAGTTGTATTTATTGCATTTATAAATTTTGTTTAGAAATATAGAGCAGTACTAAAATATGAATTCATGAGAAATTTGTTTTTCAAGTTATGAGATGGGTATTATTCGACAGATTTTTAAAAAAAATTGGAATAAAAACATTCAATTGTATCTTAATAATTAAGGTTTAATTGACTGAAAGAGTTGTACAATTATTTACTAAGGTGGAGTGAAAAATATTCCATTGATAAATTTGTTTAATTTTATTTCATTTATATGTAATAATGTTTCGAGACCATGGCCCCATCTGGCAAACTGCAATTCGCAACAACCAATTTCTATTATGCAACCAACATATAAATAAATTAGTTACTTTATCTTATTTATGATTATTATTATTTTTGATACTAAAATTATTATTTTTTTTAAAAACGAGAAATAAATCATTTCTCCTTATTACTAGTTTTATTAACAATATTAATTTTATTTCCACTGTGGTTTTTTTAAAATTTATTTTTGTATATACGAGTATTATAGTAAATGTCTATTTTTGTAGAATGAACTAGTATAGGAAAAAAAAGACTTTAGTGAGGATTCAGAAGATTCTTCTGTAAAACAATTTAGTTTCTTTATTTATTTTATTTGGCATTTAAAATGATTTATTATTATTATTTTATCAAAGAATTGAATACACCGCCGACAAAATATTCATAAAAACATTGCAAAACTTTGTTTTTTTTTTATCAGTTGGGAACTGAACAGACGAAATATTTACACACCTGGGTGTCATGTTCACTATTCCTTCAGGTGAGATATTTTATCAAAAGTAGTTTACATACTGCTATATGAAGGTATACAAAACAAACTGAAAACGTAGCTCCTCTATCAAATACCACCAAGAAATTCTTACGTGATTTAGCCTGATCCAACAAACTGATAAAGGAGTTTGGTACTGACGTGTTGAAGTAACTCGAATAATATTGAAACCTAAAATTTGGTATCAATGTTATCAATATAACAACAATCAATTATTTAATTTTCTATAGATCTAACATTTTTTGCAAATTAAAAAAAAAAAAAGTATATGGAAATAATAATGATCACAATTTTCAGTATTAAGTATAAGATTATTTAATATAGATTTAGGTTCTGCAGATGCCATTCGTGATAAAAGAACTAAAATTAACTTGTACAAGATTTTGATCTTTTTTAATGAATCATAGACCCTGCCCAAATCAGATGTGAATTAGTGCCCAAAATACTGCGAAAGACAGGCAGTTCAAATTAGTTAATGGACGAGTTCCAAAATCATATTAATTTTGGGATTTGATTTAAGACTTGATTCACTACAATAATCTACGAAGACTGTGCTTAGAAAATAGCAGTCCAAAAAAGTATGTATGTGAGAAAAAATTAATTTTTAAATTTCAGGACTCTTAAAACAAATCCGTTTTTAGTTTTAAATTAGTGCTTAGTCAGGTAAGGATTTTAATTAATTCTAAGTTCAAACTGAAGAGAGCTGATTAGTCAGTGGGAATAGACTTATTTTTACTTTCACCTATATATAGTGTATGTAGTAAGGTGAATTGATATCTTGCATGATTTCAAATTCGAGTTTACGACGGAAATCCACGTTATGAGAGCCCCTAAACCCCAACAACCAAGACTCTCAGAATGATCTCTGTGTGTGGAACATCCCAGCTTTAAAATAAAAAGTTGTTTGAAACTGAAATTACAAATGCGATAGCAACTTTTTTGCCAAAATCGACCAACGGGAAGTGCCAGTGCATTTATAGAATCGATATTTCGGTATAATATCGGTATTTTGATGTAAAATTAAGTGATCATTAATGTTATTTAGGTCTTATCATCAATGAAACAGTTTAACAGGGATTAAAGGTTAGTAGTATTGATTATATAAGTCTGTATATACATGTTTAAAGACTTTTCGTAAATATTAAAACATCCAATAATATTTATGTTAAATATAATCTCTCTTTCCATCTATTCACATCTTATTTGAAACTACTAATTGGGTGGACAGAAGGTGGTCGGTCGAAGAAATGGGATTTAAAGGTTGAAAGGGTTTTAGAAATACGAATGAAGGAGGGAATAGAAATCCATAGAGAAGAGGAACGGATAGGAAAGATCTACCAAAAGCTAAGGTTCTGGGCAGTTACTTATAAGCCTGAATATAGTGTTTTCCTTCATCTTTATTCATCTTCCAATAGCCCGGTTTTGCAAAAAATAGTGGTATCGCCTGTGTTTTTTTCCGTATTTCTTATAAAAGGATAGCAATAATATTAATTTTGATAATATATTTCAATATTTTTTTCTTTCCATTTAATAATTGAATTTTCTTAAATATGCTCTTGGATCTATTTTGAATATTTCACAGATTAGATGAGTCTTCGTGTATCGGAATTTTGTAGGTATATATTGAATAAAAAAAATTGTATTTTCATAATCCAAAAAAAAAAAAATCAGTAGTCAGGCTATGTTTTTTTCTCTCATGGTCAAGGTCCATCATATCCTTTTTCAAAGTTCAACTGATCATTGTCGTTTGCATGGTGAAATATACACCGTTTAGTCATAAGGTCATGGAAAATTCTTCTGCGAAAAAAAAGAAGAAATTTAAGAATTCGTATGACTAAATGATATAAAGATAATATCTTGTTGAACATAAAGTGAAACAGTTCTATTTAGTCGAGGTGAAATCGATTATATTTTACGCTGGTTTTGAAATCCCAAGTTCTATTCTGAGAATATTTAACTGAAGGTAATGACTTTTTCTTTCTTTTTTTAAATTGATGATTGCGCCATCTATATGCATAAAAAAAAACGAGACATAGAATAAAATTACTTTTGCATCTAAATGACTTATACTAGCTACTTTTGTAAGAGGCAACTAAAGTAAACAGTTCAAGTTTATTTTCAGTCTTAAACCCACCGAACAGTGATTAAGTGCTTTGTTAATTTTAGGATTGTATTCCATGATGGTACTCCATCAGGAATATGCAAGTGTTATGAAAGTTTTTTAAAATATAGAATTGATAAATGAGTATATCTTGTTACCAAACACTGCAATCACCTAGTCTCTCACAAAATCGGTTATACTTTGTATTTATTAGGTAATCCATCCTCTATGGAAAGATAAAACTCTTTCTTAAAAAAAAAATAGATTTAAAAATGTATACCCACATGTGTCTCTTTTACAAAGAAAAATAAATAAATTAAAAAAAGTGCTTAGCTTTAAACACAGCTATATATTCGGAACGGATCACTCCAAAAAACATCACTAAAAGAATGAGTGTTTACAATTTTATTTTAACCTTTGTGATAAAATAAAGTTTTTTATATCTAAAAAAATGTTGCTTAGTGCACCGTGTTCGTAACTAAGATACTCAAATAAATATCATTATTTGTGTAGTTAGTTTTGATAATTACATTTGACACTTAATTAACCTTTTGTTTGGGAGGTGGGATGTTACAGTTGGTATCAATTAAATGTTCTTATCTGTGGGTTTGGAATATATCATTAAAAAAAAACAAAAAAAAAAAACACATTCGTTAACATGGTTAAAGTTCTAAAATGAATTAAACGAGAAACGTTTCCAAAAAACAAACCAAAAAAAAAAACCTTAATTTAATAATTTGTTAAATAAAGTCATACCAATATAATTATTACTAGTCTTATTAATTCGATTTATTTAAAATTACGTTTTTCATTATGTTATACATGTTAGGTATTTTGTTACTGAAGTATTATTAATATAGGCTTAGGGTTTTTGATTTTTTCTACTACCAATTTCTACTTAAAATCCACCAAGCAACTTGAAACATTGCAGTTAAAATAATTGACTATTCGAGTGCATATACGATTTTTTTTTTTGTGGCTAAACAATGAAAAATTACTTATATAATTAATTTTCAAAAGTTTGAAAAATGTTATCAAGTGCCGATAGGTAAGCATAAGGAGAAAAATAGTATTAAATCATTTTGTTTACATGACAATAATAAGGCCTATCTGGACATACGGCGTTGAGCTTTGGAGCTCCACTAAACCTTCGAATTCCTCTCGTATCCAATCCTTACAATCCAAAATCCTTCGTAAAATCCTAAATGCTCCCTACTTTGTCACAAATAAAATCATCCACAAAGACCTTGTGACCACAAACTCCCTAAACACTCAAACCCATTAGTTTCTAATCTTGCTTCCTCTTTTATTCCGGACAATCCTCCGTGGCGTCTGAAAAGAAGACGGCCTTGAGACCTTATATTGTAAAAATGTTTTTAGAGTGCTACCAATGGGTAGTTTCTTTACATGCTTGTACCATACCATTATGATTTCCTCAAATTTACTTGATGTATTTATGTACAGTTGTAAATATCAATAAATAAATTTAAGAAAAAAATCATTTTGACCTCATATCTAGGTCTTTATTTATTAAATGTAAAAAATAAAATGTCTATTATGTTGGTGTATAAAATTTGCTAACAAAAATCCGTAATAACAAAAAATGTGATTTTTTTTTTTAAAGAAAGCAATTTTTAGATTGGTCCTCACTTTTCACATCAGAATGCATCTTCTAGCTCAACACCAGAAAAAAGATCATGAGTCCACAAATTACATCCTGGCCATTTGACACAACGCTCATTAGAAACTGAAGCGGCCGCTGTGCCCGCCCGGACGCCATTATCAAAAATGCATTGTCATTTCCCAACAAGTATTTAACTTTTTAGGCAGTTATCCAATATTTTAAAATGGTTGTAGTTGTTGACTGTAGAATATGGGTAGAAGATGGTCGGGGGTGTGGTCAGCAAGTAAACAAAAAACTAATTATTCGTGCCGACCTTTTGAGCTGAATTTCAGATCTTCATCAGGAAGTTAAGAAAGAGGTTCTGACCAAACTTAGTTTAATTTGAATTAAAAATTGAGTTTAGTCGGAACATTTGTCTTAACTCCCTGGCCAAAACGTCTGTATGAATAAATAGTTTTTTTTTTATTTGCTCACCTCACTCTTTCCTCCCCACCTGGAGGGATTTATGCGTCCCTCTAGACGTAAACTAAATGATTAATTTAATAAAAATTAATTTTTTATTAAGTAAATAATTATGATAACTAATAAAGGACTGCTATAATTGAGTATAAATTTCATAAAATTCTGGTTTCCTTCGGTTTTTTCCGTGCTAAAATGTCACAACTATGTCTTGTCATCCCCCTAGTTTTGATCCTGGGTACGCTATTAACTGTACATCAGCATTCAATTTTTTATTGTAACATATTAATCATAGCTTTGATGATTAAGCTAATTAATAATTATGTACGTAATAATATCTGGTGAACTTGAAAAAAAAGAAATGAGACAAAAACTTATGTTTACTGTATTTTTAGTTCGTTTAATGGTTGAATTTAAAAAAATAGAATTAATTTTTTGTCCATATACCTTTTAAAAATCACTTTTCTTATATATTTGAATATCTCTTCTAAGACATTGTGATCCTTCAGAACTTTGTACACAAAATAGAAAACGTTATATGATCTACCTAAGGTACTGTGTTTGACTAAGAAATTTTAAAAAGGAAAAAAAAATTTTTTTATGTAGAAAAGATAGCTGTCTGGCGAATAACCCCTCCTTTGACTAATCAACGAACGCCACTAGAATAACTTTCACATAAAAGAGTTCGATTTTGATAGTAGCTTGTCTATTTCTCCTATAATACGTCGTACTTCTCAGTTAAAGAATCTTTAGTGACCTCTTTTATGACAAATTAATGGTGGTATTGGAAACATAATATTGAATCCACCAGCAGTAAGTAGGTCACTAGATAAAGTTGATGAGGACTTTAAGGAATGGCGATATTAAAGAAAAGTTTGATTCGCTCTGATATCGGCAGCAGGGGTTGGAAAACTATTTCGTTGGCTTGGTGACACGTGTTATTTTCCTGCACGTGGAGTTCCAACATAAAAACCTTGATCTCGTTATTACAGAACTTTTCTCGAGCCATACTAAATAATAAGGGCATTAAAAAATATCTTCTTCCCGACACTTACCGTGTAGAAAAGTTGAATATTACTCCATGTATGCATAACTCAGTATGAACCACGCGTATGATGATCTCTATCACTGCATACTTGATATTACTTGTCTACCTCACTCCATTAATATTTGTATTTCACTGTAATAACAGTATTTTTCTTTTTTTGTGAACGCCGCCTTCCTTTTTTCAGTGAAAATTCATCTAATAAAGAAAATAAAAGTGAAAGATCAGAAGGCGGTCATGAATTACGACTCCACATTGTGGTTGAAAATTGGCATTAAAAAAGTTCACTGAGAAAAGATTTGTTAACATCTTGATCACAATTATTTTACATTAAGATGGGTATTTCCAAAGTTTTAACCATAGTTTTAGTGAAATTGTAAAAAAATAAATATATTATTTCTCAGTTTTATAAAAAAAAAATTAAAAGCTACACAGTAAATTCACGAAAAGATAAAAAAAAATGATACATAGTTTATTTAGGATTGAATGGAAAAAACTTCGCAAAATTCAGAGCCTCTAATATTATAAGATTTATGAATAAATGGAAATATAGATATTTAATTATTCCATTTATTGATACACATGGTCAATCAGCAATCATCCAGTATATAAAATTTATGTTTTTAAACCAAAATAAACTGAATGTAAACACTTTTTAACAACTAATTATTTATAAACATCATAATGATTTTTTTATTTTATTTATTTATTGATATTTACAACTGTACATAAAATACATCAAGTAAATTTGAGGAAATCATAATGGTATGGTACAAGCATGTAGAGAAACTACCCATTGGTAGCACTCTAAAAATATTTTTACAATATAAGGTCACGAGGCCATCTTCTTTTCAGACGCCTCGGAGGACTGCCCTGAATAAAAGAGGAAGGAAGATTAGAAACTAATGGGTTTGAGTGTTGAGGGAGTTTGTAATGGAAGGATTAATATCTTGTTCGGGCTAGATCGGTTACAAATGGAACATTAAGGTCTTTGTGGATGGTTTTATTTGTGAAGAAGTAGGGAGCATTTATTGTGGCAATAATCGTAATCCCTACCTAGGCAATGGCTACCGACAGACATTCCGCTAAATTTTAGGCTCCGTCTCTCCCGAGGTGAGGAGAAAGCTATCATTGAGCAAGGAATCATCAACAATCAGCCGAACCTGTTTCTTACTAAACAGAGATTTGAACCCAAGTAGGTCTTCCTTGCATCGCCTTTTTGATATTGATCTTTTTTTTTTTAATACCAATTCGCATTCATCAAGAATAAATTGAGAAGTACGAAATGACGTAATTAAATAAATATACTTTGAAGAAGTGATTCATGATTTTTTAAAAATAAAAATAAACATGAATACCTTTTGTAAATGTTTAATTTTATTTTCAATGTTATTTACTTTTCAAATATAATATATATATAAAAATCAGCTGTGGTGCGGGGATCAAACCGTTTTCACTTGCTATAAAATTTCATAGTTAGGGTTTCTAATGAATAAAAACTTTTTTGTGCCAATTTTTTTTTCCGATTCCTCTAAATTATATTCACTTATTAAAAAAACACAAAGAAGAAAACTCAGTTACTCTAATAGTTTTTTTCAGGAATCCTCCAACATATGAGTTATCAAAATATCTAGCTGATATATTAAAACATATTTCCACCAACAAATATAACTCCTAAGATTCCTTTGAATTCCAAAAAAAATGTCACCAGCATTCAAATTCCATCAGCATACAAACTCGTTTAGTTGGTCGCATCATCATTGTTTACAATTGTACAAATAAAAAATATATTAAAAAATAGTGAAAACGGGTGGAACACACTTGAAAAACATACTAATATTCTTCCCATATCACAGCCCTCGAAGAATGGTGTTGTAATTGGAGGATTAAAATAAATCCTATCAAATCACCTTTACCATTCGTCGTAAACCTACCGACTGCCCTACAGTCTCCTTTAATAATATTGATCTTACCCCTGTCGAACAGATCCGCTACCTTGGACTACGTCTGGATAAACGACTATCCTGGAATCCGCACACAATACTGAAAAGACAGGAAACTGCACGTCGATTTCAACTATTACAGCACTTAAAATCTTGAATGCTCCTTACTTTGTCACAAGACCTTAATGTTCCATATGTAACTTATCTAGCCCGAACCAGGTATCATTCCTTCCATTACAAACTCCCTAACCACCCAAAAACAATAGTTTCTAACCTTGCTTCCTCTTCCATTCCTGACGATCCTCCGAGGTGCCTGAAAAGAAGATGTCCACGAAACCTGCTAAAGTAAAACATCATTAGAGTGCTACCAATGGTTAGTTTCTCTACACGCCTGTAACACTCCAATTTAACTGAGATCAAATTTACTAAATGTTTTACAGTTGTAAATAATAATAAATAAATTTAAAAAAAACCTTTATGGAGGATATTTTCACCGTACATACAATAAATAAAATATGTACACTTAGTTATTGTTGTAACGGCTTGTTTAATTCTGGGTTTGACCGCCATTAGCGCTGTTTTCCATTAGGCGTTTGATCTTCCAGCGAACAGGTTCGTTTTTATTTTCTTTCTCCTTTCTTTATTTTACTCTTTCCCCTTATTTTCTCCACTTTTATCCATTTTCCTTACCCGCGTTATAAGTTTTGTACACTATACTTATAATTTGCCTCTTTATCATCTATTATTGTTACATATATTTTCTTCCTCTCAATTTTCATTTTCTTTTCATATTTTAATTTTAAATTAATAATAACTAATATGTTCATACTTCTTTGCATTATATAACTTTATTTTTATTTAATTTCCTTAATTATGTTATTTTACCCACTTTTTCAATTACCTATGTATACATTTTATTTCCCGCTTCTCTCATCACTTCATTTTATTAATTCTATTTTGTAAAATTATTCTGTTTATACTTTCTTTTTATTTTTTTTAATTTTTCTATACTTACTGTGGTTGTTATCTTGTTCTGTTTTTAGCCCTGAAGAAGGCTAGAAACTCTAGCCGAAACGTTGGCACATTAAAATAAGTTAATCGTACTTATTTTAGTTTTTCATTGACCGCACCCCCAACCATCTTCTCCTCATTCATCATCCACGGTCAACTATCTCTCATAATTAATAATAAATAAAATAAATTTAATTTAGGTTAAAAAAACATTTAGAAAATATATAAGTCGTATAAATTTGTAAACGTATAATAAAGGTACCCCCTTGAAAGACTAACAAGAAAGCTTAGATTACAAGAAATTAGAGCCAAATCTACTTCATAATTGGAATTACTTTAGTAAAAAGTTTAACGTTTTCATTTATTATATTATTTCGTGCATTAATTTTTATATTATTATATGCATTAAATTCAATAGTTTTGTTCATTTGCTGTATATCTGTTTCAAAACGTATTTACTGAAACAAAGAGGAAAAAATAAACATTATTTTGTACATTTGAAGTCAGTCTCTTTGCTGTAAATGGTCTTTTTTTCACATAAATGTCGGATAGTTAATCAGATGCATTTGGTCACGTATTCATAATGTGTATGAAACATGCATGTATAACCCAAATTTAGTGCGTGTGAAACCGTGGGGCACTGCTGGGATAAAATAAATTAATTATTTTAACCAGCATGTTGCTTATAATTAGATACCGGATTTTTGTTCAGTAAAAAAATGAAAATTTGCAATTTTGTGGTAAAAACTCAATATGTGTATAAAACAGCCAAATTCTGCAGTAATCAACTTTATTGTTTTATTTACATACAATATTATATAATATATAATATTAATACATGGGGAGCTTACCTAACCTTTTTTGAAACAAACTAAATTCGCCAAATAATCTAAACTCATGCCAACTCATATAATAAACTACACCGATTAAAAATCTAAAATTGTGTCCATACTCGAAGAGCTAAGAGAAGGCTAGTTGTGTTAAATAATTTTATATTCCTATTACGAAAAATAAAATTTAATTCTTCAACCATTTATATTTTAAGTTTTAGAAAACATACGCATAATACCTTGCAAGAGTATTTTAAAATATTTTTCCGAGCAAAATTTCCTTCTTAATTTTCCCTAAAAATTCATATATCATGTTCTTCTTTTAAATTGTGTTTTCACATACAAATATATCATTTAAAACCACATGTAATAACTCAATGTAGAAAAACTATATAAAGTTTGAATAAAAATGCTTATACATTTTTGTATGTATAAGTATAATTATATCGATTGACACAGTGATTTTTATTTAAAATAATGTATATAGGGGATTAAATATAATAAAATTGAAAAACTCTCTAGTCACAATAAAGTCGAGACTGAAATATGAAGCTAAAAAGCTTATTATAGACAAACATTTTCATAGTTACTCGAAACGTGCTGTTCATGTGTTAATTAATGCTTTTTACCTTAAATTTGCCAATTTCAAACCATAAATTAAATAATTAAAAAAAATAAATAAAATGAATAAATATTAGCATACTTCCTCCTATTTGTGTATAATACGAGAAATCTAGTTAATCATTAAAATTTACGTAACGAAAGATCTAAATTTGTCCAAAAACAGTAAAACGTGCAATTTTGTGGGGAAAAACGTGCAAAAAAGTTTGTTAAAAATAAAATAAAATGTATTTTTCATTATTCGAATTCTGTCGAAGTATAGTGAAATTTGAAGCTTGGCATATCATAAGATCTGAAACGGACGGCTTAGTAAGAATTATTGTGAAGCATTTCTAAACCAGCACATACTAGGTCAGTCAGAATCACAATATAACCAAAGACGAACGTTAAGATGGTGATGTTAAAGCATATATATTATGGGAAAAACTGTGGAGGAAAAGAATTCCTGATTTCAGAATTTTCTACGCAATCCATCTACCTTAAGTTTCAACAATATGAACGTCCATCTTTGGTTTAGTTTCCTTCAAGCCTTTGTGTTGGGAACCAATTAAATATTGATATGGGGAGTGAAAAAAAAAGATTATGAATTATTAACATTGTTTATATTTTATTTTCACTTATTATTATTCGTTAAAAGTGTAACTAACCCTCTCATACAATCGTATGCTACAGAACTAACATATTAGGTCACCTAAAGGACTCTTATATGGTCAATCATCATTCAAAGTCGACCCCTACTCTATCAGTCATACTGAAGCTCACTTGTAAATGAGATATCGAACAATAAGATCCATAATGCAATGTCTCTTTATTTTCTTAATTAACAGAAAGCTAGTTTGGCCTTACACTATTTTGGCGTTTGCCTGGAAAATTAAAAAGATATAAATGAAGAACGGCCTCCTCTCTACTTAAAATTTTTAATCATTATCAGTGTTGAAGCTAAGGCAAATCAGTGGCATTTTTAAAGGAAGCTCCCAAAAAAATAAAAAATACTTCGGATATAAACATTTATTTGGCGATGCCTATAAAAGAAAACATAAACATAGAATAAAACAAAAGAATATAAATAAAATAATGAATATAAAGTAAAAAATAAAAGGCCTTTCAGATAAAAATAAAATTAGTAAAACTAATCATGAAAAGAGATAAACATATTTACAAAATTAATAGATATAAAATAATAGATGGCGACTCTGAATGGTCAGGAATGAGATGGGAAGATTGTAAAGAAAACATTATCCACTCCAATGAATCAGGGGAAGAAATTTTTTGTTGTATATATGGGTAGGTTATTAATTCGTAGTTATAAATACCGCTGCAACTCTCAAATTGGTCATAACACTAAAGGCCCACGGTTGTACTGGCTTTTTAATGCGTTCAATATTCAAACTTCAACTAAATTAATTACCACAATGTTATTCATAAACGTAGTGGACTGTATTATAATAATAACAGTCAAAATTAAATGTTTAGACACCACATAATTAATGCAGACAAGGTTTGGTAACAAAATCAGGCGAGCTACTATTGGCAACTAAACAGCTGATTTAAAGCCGTAGATTTTTCACCCGTTGCTAGGCGACACCAACCAAATATTCCTCACTGACCGTTATTCCTGCATTTAACTATTATAATACCATATATAAGTACACTAGTGTTTCTTCTAAAAATTAAATAAACTTCTAATAAAAATAAATCTAATTAAATTAAATGCAAGACTATTTACAAATTAATTATGGAAATTTTCTTGAACAATCAGTCTTACCCCTACATATCTCTGTCTATGTTCTACTGTAATTTTGACTTATCGTGATCCTTATAGACTGTACCAGTGCATCGATCACTTCGTTTTTTAATATTTTGTCCGTTAATATTCTGTAATTATCCATTTTACAATAATAAAAACATACATACATTTGGTGCATATATCCTCTTTACATAATCCCGTAGGATAGATCTTGATAAGTTAGGTTCAGTGGCAATGTGTGCTCAATTAATAATAATCTGTAGCGTATTGTGTACTGTACACTGTGTATTGTGGAACTGAGTACAGAATACTGAATGTACTATGAACTGGGCCCGGAGAACTTTTGTCACAAAATCTCCGTTCTTTGTTGATCTTTCACCAGTTGCATGCATAATGGAGGATGTGGTTAATTGGTTTCCCTTACCGATATTGGCCGATACGAGCATTCAATATTGCAGTTGATAACTTCATATTTTTAATAGTACATTTTTACTCTTGCTTAACTATATATGGAATATGTAAATAAGTATTGCGATAGCATAAAATTTATTTTTACGTATTTTAAAATATCTCACGGTTTTTATAAGTTTTTACTTTTTTTTTATAAGTATTTATTTTAGTACATCATAGCAGACCCGGCAATAGGTTTCTGTTGCTAGCTTAGAGAAAGTTCTGTTTATAAATTGTATGAGTACCATTTACAGTTTGATATGAATATAGTTGAAAATAAACGTTATTACGAACATGGTATTATTATTATGTCTCCCTTACAAAATTTTA
>NW_027114485.1:268061-269404 GCF_000696795.3 Halyomorpha halys | reverse complement strand
TTGTTTTGTTTGAAATTTATTTTTCTATTCAAATAACATCATTCAGCATGAAAAAAAACATAAAATAATAATAATAATAATAAAAACTAATATGATTTACTTTTTTCCTAAAAAAAAAATGTTTGACCTACTTTACTTGAAGCCTCTTTAGGTTTTCATATATTTTCTGTTTCGTGTGAATACAAAATCATTTAATTGAATAGATAATATTTTTTTTCAGAAAGAAACAAATCAATTGGTATAATTGCCCTTGAAAAAAATGTGTACTTTCTGAGCTGTGCCCAATGATGTTTAATTTTGTTTATAACTTTATTTCTACTGGATAAATCCATAATTTTAATAGCTATGAACCCTTTTTCGACAACACCGAACATCTTAATAAATAAAAAAAACAAAAAAAAAACAGCATGAAAATCGTTAATGGACATTCGGAGATCCTAGATGAGTAACAAACGAACATAACATTGTCCTTTTCACTCCGTACTTTTTTTTAATCCAAATAAAGTCAAAGTAAAAATTACAACTCTTCAATGTAACTGTGCCCTCTTTTATTTTTATGTGAGGTCAATTGGTTTTTAATAGAGTTTTTTTTTTAACTTACAATGTTATGTTGATAAAAAAATTTTTTGTTTGCACTTTTTTGGAATTCTCTCTTTCTTTACTTCTATAATGTCCACCTACTATGTCTGCGGACATGGAACAATCGTTCGGTTAGTTCAAATCGATTTTGCGATACAATCGTCGACAATTTTATAAAAGTGGATTTTGAATTATTATTATTTGAACGTATATGATTAATTATAGAATGATGTTCCACAATAAAAGGCACACTATTTTTTAGTAGTTCCACAAATATCTTTTATTTGGCCAACAACGTTCCACTCTACTTAGCAGGCATGAAGTCCTCTTTGAAGCCAGTAAGGCAAAACATAGGTGGCTAATAAATAGTTTTTTATTATTTTTTGTGCCTTTTTTGACCAGCTACTGACTATAACGTATTTTGGTTATTTCTAGACTTTTTGCAGTTGAATTTCTTTATTTTTATAACTATATTTTATATTCCGTTTTTTAAATTATACATATATGTAAATAGACGTGTTCCAAAGATACTATCGTAAAAAGGGATACCTTTCGCTACGATGATCCCTCTATACACTATTAAAAATCTAGCAGGGTTATCAAAAATTAACTATAACATAGCTTACGATACTATCGGTAAAATAAGAGAACGCTTCAAATACAAAATAAAATATATTTTTATTTTATTTTATCAAATGTGCCACTATTCAAACAAAGGAGCGATATGATACATAGTTGATGTTTGTTTTCTTTTTGAATTTGCA
>NW_027114485.1:263698-263995 GCF_000696795.3 Halyomorpha halys | reverse complement strand
GGGAGTTATTTGGATAACTAACAGGAGCCTAGCTTGTTTTTTTCAAGTACTCTCCGGTAGATTAATTAAGATTAATATAATTCTTATGATCAATCTGCTTCCATTTGGATAATTTATTAATACTTAATAAAAAAATAAATAATACAATTGAATAATTCATTATTACACATGAATATAAAAAAAAAAAACAAACGAGAAAACCGAAAGGACGAAAAAAATTATTATGACTTCAAATTAATTTTTATTTATAAAAATCGTAAGAATCGCAGTGGATGCTCTTTGGTTTTTAAGAAATAG
>NW_027114485.1:254064-261488 GCF_000696795.3 Halyomorpha halys | reverse complement strand
CTTCAAGGGTGGTGATGTGGGATTGGAGGGTTTGGGATACAATGTAAGGATCATTGTTCACTGACAAAAGACATGTATCATCGCCATAGGTGGTGAGGATAGTATTAGGATGGGTTGGAATGTCAGCTGGGAAAACTGTATAAAGGATAGGAATAATAATTAAAATTAGGTTTTATACAGAATATACTTAAACTAATAAATTTATAAAAAAAAAAGTAGAGCAAAATGCTTAACCGATGTAGATTGAATTTCATAATATTAACACTGGATCATTTTCACTTTAAAACCTCCAATCCCATTTTTATTTGGACCAAATTGGACATAAAATTCATTCATATGTGTAAGCGAGAGTGATTGATAGATTCTGGTAATATCAATCAGGCATCAACTAGATACCAAGTTATCCGAAACATGATTATTTTACCAAAATATGAACAACGGTTCGTTCGTCGATTAGGTCCCAATAGAAACTTTACAATAGACCGAAGGACAGACACGGAACTAAATTTTTTTCTTTAATGTGAAAAACTTAAAGTTTTATTTCCTGCGTTATTGCATAGCTTCTCTAACTACTATTGTGTGGAAACAAAATAGGATTATGAAAATCCGACGATCATCATATATAGACTTTTTGAGTCTGGTTTGATAAATGCGTTCACGTACTCGAATGCTATCTCTAATTACTTTTGAAATTGTAAGCCCAAATTTAGTTTCAAATACGTGCTTGTATTAAATCATTTCGCCCTCCTTTCCCCCTTCCAAAAGATTAAAGCAATATTTCATTATACTTATTTTTTTAGATTAAAATGAGTGGAGGTAGTCTGGTGGAGTAGCCAAGGTCTTGAAGAATTGACCCTTTACTTTGAAGATTCATCATGCGCCATATTATGTTACTTATAGGTATACAATTAACAGAACATTTTAGTACGCATGTGCTAGTTTGAGAGAAACAACGTATGATTTCCTCTAAAACGTCAAATGCTAAGCTGTTGATGAGGTATTTTTAATACAATTGTAACAATTGAATGCTACGATTTTAGCTACTGTGACAGATATCTAAACCTCTCACCTCAGTTTTGTGACTGTTTTATTCTTCCTTGTTGTATCCCAATAAATTAAAATAAGCACAATCTTATAAACTTAATTTTTAACTTAACAAAATAAATCTTAAACTGACTTAGATTTATCCAAGTGTATAGTAAAATACCAGTAACCTAGTGTTTTAGTAATCAGTTACAAGGTTACATGAAACTGAGGTAACAGTTGATAGATTGCGCTCGTTTTCCCAACAATTCAAATATTGTTTAAATTCGTAATTATTTTTGTTTATCTGTTTTATCGAAGTTTTCTTTGTTTTCTTTCCCTAACTTATGCCAGGTGCCAGGCTAAGGTAAGTAACATTTTTTGTCTTATGGTTACCATAAAACTATCAGAATTTTTAATCAGTTAATTATAATTTAATAGAACAAATAATGATATACGTTTACCAATTTATTTTAAATTTCATCCACAGGACTAAATCTTTATTATTAAAAAAAAAAACTGCCAAAACTAATAAATCAAAAGGCTGAATTTTATGTAAACTCAAATAACTTTTGTTTACATAAAACATATAGAAAAAATGTAAAATTGTATTAATTTTATCGATTATGTTTTCTCATGAGTGCAATTACATTGAAATTGTTGTTGACAGAACAGTTTGAGGGAGAGCATGATTCCCTCCAAAAAGTCATATGCCAAGCCGTTGATGAAGTATTTTGAATGCACATGAGGAGAAGATGGTTGGTGGTACGGTCAGAGAATAACACAAATAAGTTTCATAACTTATTTATAAGTGCCAACGTTTCGGCCAGGATTTCTAGCCTTCTAGCCTTAGGCTTTGACTTGGATGTCCTGATGAAGGCTAGAAATTCTGGCCGAAACGTTTGCACCAATAAATAAGTTTTTTTAAAATTATTTGTGATATTCTCTGACAAAATATACTCACAAAATGTTAATTTCTAGTTGTTCGTATAAAATGTTGGATTTTTGAAAAAATATATCCTAGATCTATAAGACGCTCATATGTCTTCCAGCACTCAAAATAAAGAAAATTTAACTTACTATAAAGTAGTTTATACTTATCTTCGTTTGGGTAGTGGTTTTTAAGATATTCACATATAAATATAAATTTGGAAAATGAAAATTTGTTCGAAGAACTCTAAATCAATTTAATTTAGCAAATATCATGAAAACTACTATTCTTACGAAGGTAAAGGTCATAAACGTATTTATAGTCCATTATACTAGCTTTAATTTGAGTGCTAATAGCCATCTGTACGCCTTATAGTTCCTCAGATATAGATTTCTCAATTTAAATTAGCTAACTACTAATCTTTCAGAAGATGTTTAAGAAATTTTGCTATTTAAAAAGCTATATCTCGAGGACTATTGGACGTAAATAGCTCTATTAGGGCTAATATTTCAGCAAATTTACCATTCCTTAAAAAATGTGCTCTTAGATTTTCTATCGTTGTTGGTAGTTTTTAAGATTTAGAGCTCCGAATGAAAAATTAGATTTTTTTTAAAGTTTTGAAACAGCCGCCATTTTTTATTCCCCCTACCTATACTTGGCAGACTAATCAATTTTGACTATTAATTATACATAGTTTTCATTAAAGTAATCAAAAATTGGCTTTTTTAACTGCCTTTTTTCTCCTCTTGGGCTCTTGTACTATTAGAGCTTATAGAAAAGTTCGAAAAATACTTTGAAGCAGAAATTGATAATTTTACATGGATTCAAGGCTCTATCAGAATTTACTTCTTTAGGAGAGGAATCTCTTATTGACTTGTCTTAAGATAATACTT
The DNA here is from genome assembly GCF_000696795.3 of Halyomorpha halys. Taxonomy (NCBI): domain Eukaryota; kingdom Metazoa; phylum Arthropoda; class Insecta; order Hemiptera; family Pentatomidae; genus Halyomorpha; species Halyomorpha halys. The sequence goes on along the minus strand of NW_027114485.1, from coordinate 258,641 downwards.
TAATGTTAAAACTTTATAATTTTTTGATATCAGTAAAAGAGTAATATCCAGCTGTGAAGCTCTGGGAATATTAATTCCACTTACATCCTAATTGTTCGAAACTGTTTTTTCGGTGTTCGCGGTAATAAAAAGTAATTATCGCTCGAAAATTACCGTTGAACAAGAAATGAGGGTCGCCATATCCAATTTTATTTCGAGATTTGAGAAGTTGTGTAGTGAACATCAAACCCATCCATCCCATTTATAATTTTAATAATGTTAATGAATATTCTCTGACCACACCCCTAATCATCTTCTCCTCATTTATATTATCCACGATCAAGAATCTTCTTATCGTTTTGAATCCGGTTGTAACAATTGATTTCTGCGATTTTAGTTACTGTGACAGTCTAACCTCAGTTTTGTGACTGTCGAAAACCAATAAACTAAAATAGTCACAATCTTAAAATATGAATACACAAACACAAATATTTGTATCTGATGATAATAACTCAAGAAATACATACCATTATTTGTTTTCTTACACAATTACACTATTTAAGAAAATTTTTCCCAATGAAAAGTTCTGTTACTGATCTTAATATATAATTTAAATATTCTGCATGGCAATGGCCATATTTATTTGCTTGGTCTTATTTTCTCATTTAACTCTTATTTTACTATATTACATTTTTGTTATTTGATTTATTCTGTTCTAAACAAATGTGAAATGTGTGTAACATTCGGCAATCATTAGTAAATGAAAACAAAGACATAAATCAGGACTGTCACTCATCCTGAGCCAGCCAAACAAAACAGTTAAAAGAGTCGAATCCAATTGAACTCTATTCGCCAAGTTTTAATTAGAGATGTCATTCCTTTATTAATCAAACAAGGAGAAAAAACAAAAACTGGCCAAAATTTTGCAGTTTTCTTTCGAGAAAAACATTACTTATAACTATTATTTTATAAAAGGCACCGTGGCGCCCTTTTTTTATAAATTTTTGACCTGGAAAAATTTCTTTTTTAGAAGCAATTACCGATTTAACAGCGAAAAACTAAAAACAGATACTTACTATTTTCCTTGGAGTGGTATAAAATATCTCATTTCAAGGTATATTGTATATATACAATTTCTAGTATCGGTAATATCCCTATTGAGACTGGACAACCACCAAGGCCCTGTTTCATAATGAAAGCTAATAGTATTAGTTGACAGTACATGTGTAGATACTAGTGTGGTAATAATACTAATACTTATTTTTTTCATGATAGGGATGACTGTTAGTGATATTACAGGGATTAAAAGTACTAAAGTACGTGTTACTATTGTACATGTCTGTGTAATTGAATTAAGATAAATCTACAAGACTAATAGTATTAGTTTGTACTTTATTATGAAACAGGGTTAGGTTAGTTCACAAATAATTTAAGCACTTATTTTAAATTCACAAACAATTTATTGAACGTTCATTGATGATTAACATTATTAAAATTAATAATAGGATAGATGGGCTTGATGTTCACTACACAACTTCTCAAATTTCGATCATCGATAAGATGATTAGGGGTGTGGTCAGAGAATATTTATTAACATTATTAAAATTATTAATGGGATGGATGGGTTTAATGTTCACTACACAACTTCTCGAATCTCGGAATAAAATTGGATATTTTATATTTTTTGGATACGACCCTCATTTATTCTCCAACGCCAATTTTCGAGCGATAATTACTTTTTAGTACAGCAACCGCCGAAAAACCCAGCTTCGCACAAATAGGATGTTTTAAATGGAATTAATATTCGTAGAGCTTCACCATCAAGCAGTGGATATTATGATATTCAAAAATCAGAAAGTTCCATGCTATCAAATTTTAACATTAAATTATTATCGCAAGGCAAGTCAATATGAGATTCCTCTCCTAAAGAAGTAAATTCTGATGGAGCTTTGGCTTTAAATGGACCTTGAATCCATGTAAATTTATCAATTTCTGTTTCAAAGTATTTTTTGTAAGCTCTAATAGTACAAGAGCCCAAGAGGAGAAAAAAGGCGGTTATTTCACTCCAATTTTTGATTACTTTAATAAAAACTATGTATAATTACTAGTCAAAATTGATTAGTCTGCCAAGTATAGGTAGGGGGAATAAGAAATGGTGGCTGTTTCAAAACCTTAAAAAACATTAATTTTTCATTCGGAGCTCTATATCTTAAAAACTAACCACACTAGAAAATCTAAGAGAACATTTTTTAAGGAATAGTAAATTTGCTGAAATATTAGTCCTAAAAGAGCTATTTACGTCCAATAGGTCTCGAGATATAGCTTTTTAAAAAGCAAAATTTCTTAAACATCTTCGGAAAGGTTATTTATTTATTTATTTTGAAAAATCTATATCTGAGGAACTATAAGGCGTACAGATGGCTATTAGCACTCAAATTAAAGCTAGTTTAATGGACTATAAATAAGTATACGATCTTTACCTTCGTAAGAATAGTAGTTTTCATGATATTTGCTAAATTAAATTGATTTATAGTTGTTCGGACAAATTTTCATTTGCCAAATTTATATACATATGTGAATATCATAAAAACCACTACCCATACGAAGATAAGTGTCATAAACTACTTTATAGAATTTTGTCAGAGAATATCACAAATAAGTAAAAAAAAATCTTATTTATTGGTGCCAACGTTTCGGCCAGAATTTCTAGCCTTCATCAGGACATCCAATAGGTGTCCTCTAATAGGTGATCAATAAAAGTGGATTTTATATTACAAGACAAATTAATTTCATTGGAAGTAGCAAACTGGTGCAACAAGGGAAAACAATTACTGATACACTCTTCATTAATTTTTATTTTCCATAGCTGTAATTTTTTTTAATATCTGAATATTTCGTGGCGCCCCTTGGAGTCGCAGCGCTCACTTTGGGAATCACTGCTCTAGGTTATTTGTTATACCTCTAGATGAGGCAAATCAGTTCTGAACGTCCTGTGTATAGAACACTGCCTCGAAAGTATTTTTGAAAAGTTTTAACTAATATTTTCCTATGAATATAGTACGCTATTTATGTCTCCAAGATTTGATTAGATTATAGGTATAGGTATTCACGCAGACCATTTTGCGAAACTATGTTTTTTGGACTCTAGCTCAAAAAATAGAACTTCCTAACAATGTACTGAATTAAAATTGTTAGGATTAAAAATTAGCTGTTGAGTGCCCTAATCCTTCAAGGGTTCTAGCCGTGATTTTGTTTATAAATTATACCAAAAAGATGATTGTTATAACATGTAAATTATCTCTGAACACAAAATATGGAATAAAGACAAAGTAGTATCAGGATCATTTTTAAAAGTTGTAGTTTTTTTTTAATCGACTACAGTGAAATATCGGTAATCCAAACTAATTGCTGTAGGGGGTGTTTGGATTAAAGAAATCATAGGGAAAAATAGTGTGAAAAAAGTAACCATAATTATATTAAAAAAAGAAAACATAATTATTCGTATTTATTCATTTATTTATTTTTTTACATATTTTCTTGGAGATGTAAAAGTTTGAATCTTTAAACAATTAAAAAAATGATTTATTTTACATCTCCAGCAACTGAGTGATAGTTTAATTTGTTGAAACTGTAAGATTGTTGATTTATAAGTGATTAAGTATAAACAATAATAAAAATTACTCTGTGCATGATTTCAATAGATATTATGTATTTCTAATTCTTACATATTATGAACACATCCATAGGAATTGAATTACCCGATGTCGAAACTAATAATGTCCACTTTCGATTTTCACAGTGATTACAATAAATTTCCTATATATCGAGAAGTTAAAAATCTCCATTATACGTGTACAATTTTTCCTGAAAACAAAAATGTTATTGCCTTTTGAGTTATATAAAAAAAAAATTAACTTTTCTTTTTACGCAAGTTCGGATTACTGACGTGGTCCAAATTACAAGATTACAATTTTAGTTCTTGAGGACCCTGGAGTAATTGCGAAAGACAGCTAGCTCTATTAGCATTAATGTCAGCTCAGGAGAATGAGGTTGGATACTAAATTAACCATGGTTATATCAAATTTATTTTCGAGATTGCCATTCTTCAACAGAAACATTAAAATAGAGCAGGTTTAAAAAACAAAAACATGTTTGATTGTTGTCATTTTGCCACAGGTAATTAAAAAAGTGAAATCGAGCGTTCAGCAATAAGAAACTGGTATGAATCATACGTCAGCAAGTTATAATCGAGTTGGAATATGTCGATTTGAAATCATTATTAGAACCAGGAGACGTCAATACATTTCCAACGACGAATGTTTTCTTAAAGGCGGCTCATGTGAATGAATCAGTGGATTGTATAGCCAACTGTCCAAGTGTACACAGTTGTTAAACGTTGTTTGAGTTATGTATCCTTCTGAATGTCATTCATAGAATCCTTGCGCATCTTAATAAAATTATAACCCAAAACATTAATGGAAACATATCATTCAAAATCAGAGAACGTCACAAAACATAGGATCCAACTTGTGTACTCAAAGGCCAATTTACTAATTGGCTAATAACTAATAAACTAAATGTGGGGAATATATATATAT
>NW_027114485.1:251837-252993 GCF_000696795.3 Halyomorpha halys | reverse complement strand
TTGGTGCCGATTTGGCTAGTATGAAATATTTATCCTTTCATGGTAAACTCCCTAACCAACTTTCTTCTAACCTTGATTCCTCTTCGATTTCTACTTGCAATCTGAAGAATAAAGGCCTCAAGACTTAAACCTATTGTAAAAGAGTATTAATCATTTCATTTAATTAGGTAGCAGTAATGGGAAATTTAAAAACATATCAAAATATTTGCCTAACCAATGAGATTAATATAAGGAACCTTACATAAATTTACATACATACATATGTAGGAGACCTTTACATAAATTACCCTATTCTGACTAGCATTGTTGTAACAGAACAAAAGTAATTATTATAAATGTTCATGATTTTAATTGACTACAGTCACATAGACAATGTGAACGTAACTACAAAACCAATGCTTTTTCAAATAAGATAAAGAAATGTACTTTAATTTATATATACTTTTTTCCAACTTCTTGAGACTGGTTTCTATTGTTTAAATCAATTAATTATCATACAAGATAAGTCTAAAAATACTCTTCAGTATTCCTTTAAAATTCCAACGTTTCGGCCTTATAAATTTACAACTCATATTAAAAAAATTTAATTGATCATACATATTTATGTAGGGTTAAAAAAAAAAAGTATTTTGAAAATAACTTGGATATTAATTAATTTATTAAAGAAATGTACTTTAATGTTGAACTTATCAAGTCATTGTTTCTTACTAAATTTAATAAACTTATGCACTTGATGAACTTGCAATGAAAAACTATTTGAGCATATTACAGCGGTATACATTGTCAATTTCAGTTGTAAATTGTAAAATAATGAAAGTCTCGAAGACAAAAAGATGTTATCCACAAATAGTAACTTGAATATTTTTTCGGAGCTCAGTAACTATCAGCATAATTTATTTATTTTTTTAAAATACTTTTTATTTATTGATAGATATTACAATCTGCCACACAATTGTGGGCAATAGTTAATAGTGATGAATGATCTCATACATACAAAAATAAAATAAATTAAATAAATGATTGAAAAAAAAAATAAAAACTCTCTTAAAATATATACAAACAGAAGAATAAACAAAATGAACATAATCAAACTAGGTGTATGAAAAAAAAATAACATAATGATAAAATAATATAGTCTCTAGTCACATTTACACTC
>NW_027114485.1:248700-250667 GCF_000696795.3 Halyomorpha halys | reverse complement strand
TCAAATCTGCAACGAATGGGATGTTAAGGTCTTTGTGAATGAGTTTAATTGTGACGTAATAAAGAGCATCAAGGATTTTACGTAGGATTTTGGATTGTAACGATTGGATGCGGGAAGAATTTGATGGTTTGGTGGAGCCACAGAGCTCATAGATTTCAGAACTAAAATTAATAATAAAACACAAAGTTACTGGTGTTATCTTTCTAATCTTCCTCGTTTCCAGTAATATCGGAAAGACCGCGAACACAGAAAAATGTGACTTTTCTAGAATAATTTTCAAGTTCTTAAATAGCGTTGTGAATTTCTTAAAGAAGAGGTTCGTATGAAAAAAACTTTAAAATAGCTTTGAGTACATTCAGAGAATCAGATGAAAATATTATTGATTAATCCATTAATGGATGGGATAGTTTAAATACTTTTGAGCTGTTGGTAGATCGCTCTCGTATTCTCAATAATTCAAATGAAATACTGTTGAGCTTCATAGTTATTACGTCTCTTTGTCTTATAAAAGTTTTCTTACGCACGGCAAAGGTATGTAACGTTTAGTATGTAATAATTATCATAAAACAATAACAATTTTTAATTAGTTAATCATAATTTATTAGAACAAATAATGAAATATTTTGGGGGGAATTTATTTCAAATTTCATCTTCGGGACCAAATCATTCTTAATTAAAAATCTGAGAACAATAATGAATCAAAAGGTTGAATTTTATTTAAACTCAAATAACTTATGTACACTTAAAATAAAAATAAAACTTAGAAAATCGTATTGATTTCATCGATTATGTTTTCTCATTAGTGTAAATAAATTTAAATTGTTGTTTCAGCATAAACAAGGGAAGGGCGAATTTCACCCGAGTGAGAATTTAAGAGGAAATTCTTTTAGGATTGGTTTAAAAACATGGCAGTACTATTGAAAATAAAAGACCGACAGTGTTAGGAAGAAACAGAAAAAGAGTTAAACACAAACCAACATGTGAAGGACTTTATTGAATTTATAAAGAAACGGTATAATGCAATACAACTTCTCTAGAAAACAGATGCAACTGCAAGGTTCTCTGTATAGGTTACCTACTTAAACTTAGATGTGCTCCAAATCACAGTTTAACCTGCTATCATTGGTTGTTAAAGTTTAGCGTCAGATTTTAAGGTTACCTTTTCTAGTGAAATAGAATAATTATTGAGTTTTCCTGAGATTTCATTAATCGTAGTTTAAACTGTGGTGCAACCAGTCCTTAAAGTTTGATTTTATGTATCCAATAATAACCAAAATGTTGGTTTTAATTTGTTACTGTTAGTATTTGCTACTTTTAGTAGTCTGCTTTCTTATTTATGAAACTAGGAATATACTTCAGATTGTGATTTTAAACTTACATTCATACACGCAGCATTCTTTTAAAAAAACATTAAGCCCACTTCAATTAGTAAGGTAACATCTGATCAAACTGCTATCGTATCAAATTAAGCAAACATATAAAAATAGATTGTTTTAACTTTTCGTAATAAAATAAATGTGAAACTTTTTTTATTAACTTGGTCAGTTTTTGTTTAATCGTAGGTAGAGAAACAGAACGTCCTCACCAGGTATTGAATTCAAGATTCTTCCTGACTTTTAGTGATACAGTTTTATGATTTTTAATTTCTTATTCTTGTTTAATATTTTTTCCTAAATATCGAAATTTATGGTTAAATAAGGTTTTCTCCCTTCTATTTCTCTCCCCCTCCCCTCTTCATACGTAGCTAACGGATGATGGAGGGGCCGCGAACTGCTTAGGTCCACTTCTCACCGCTAGAGATCCGCTTCTCGGTGTTAATAACTTGCTATAACAGATGTCTCTAATTATCTTTCCAAAGTTACAAATACCTCTTCGTTAAGCGGCTAAGCTTCAACTAACTAGATTGCTCATATCTCATAAAAGTTTGCCGGCTTTCGAATCTGAAAAATTAGTACTCGTTGCCTGGG
>NW_027114485.1:242268-243608 GCF_000696795.3 Halyomorpha halys | reverse complement strand
TTCTGTTACTTCATCTTCACTGGCCATGTTTTAACTGTGTTATGGACAAAAATTATAATTTATTTTGATATACAATGTATGATACACAATTTTTTTTATTATCAGAATTTAACGTAAGCGATGGGGACCCCTAAAGAAATCTCTACATTTAAGCCTCATTTGGTAGATCTCAGTTATTTATCACTCCTCTCGCTTCATTTAGATACCTCTAGGGGATGATGGAAATTTGTTTTAGTTGATCTGAAATCCGATAGGGTTGTTCTCTGGGCTAAAAAAAATGTATATAAGTGGATATGAATTTCAGTCAAAATTTAGTCATAGTCCTAAATGTCCTATGTCCTAGTGTTTTGTGCACCACCATATCTGACCGTAACAGACAACAGATTTGTGATCACAACAGGATATAAAAAAATGTATTATGGATTACTCATTTTTACTTTGAGAAACATATTTTTCCTTAACAACCTTAATTTACCTTAATATCATGTACATATAACTTTTTTCTTGACTGTTAATTACATGTATTTTTGAGGTTCATGAGGATCTATCAATAGGATAACTCTATTGAAGCATTGTTTTGCAACATTATTGTTTGCATAGTCATACTCTATAACGAAAAACAGTTGTTTTTTTTATTTCAAAAGTAATTTTTTTCTACTAATTATTAAGAAACTATAATGTACGAAGAATAATTTAAGAATTATAACTGAAACATTATTAATAATTATACGTTACAATGTGCTCTACATTGCTGTAATATTACTGACTCTAGGATTGTGCCAGAACTGAATAGGGGTGAAATGGAGAAAGGTAAATGAGAGTTAGTTTCGGTTTTTCCAAAACGTAATAGTTCCTTTTAGCAAGGAGTTTCTGGTTTTTATTTTTTCTAATTAAAATCATTGTTACTATTTTTTCATTTATTTATTTATTTTTTTGGCTCAAGTCCTCTATTGAGTACCTGAACAGCCCCAGAGTGGGAATGTCAAGGTTCATTTCTCGGGGCCACCGTGAAATAAATATTGACCAGCCCAGGTGGCAATCGAACCCACAACCCTCTGAACCAAACGCACTGGGCCCCTCGCCCCAGCCCGCTCAGCTATCAGGTGCTCCATCACTGTTACTGTATGTTAATACTATATTTACATATGTTAATATAAGTTTATTAATGAGGAATTTAAATTTTGTAAAAATTCCAACAAATCCCATCAAATCACCTTTACCCTTCGTCGTAAACCCACTGACTGCCCTACAGTTTCATTTAATGGTGTTACTCTTACCCCTGTCGAACAGATCCGCTACCTTGGACTACATTTGGACAAGCGATTAACCTGGAATCCTCA
>NW_027114485.1:240451-241708 GCF_000696795.3 Halyomorpha halys | reverse complement strand
GCTCAGCTATCAGGTGCTCCATCATTGTTACTGTATGTTAATACTATATATACATATGTTAATATAAGTTTATTAATGAGGAATTTAAATTTTGTACAAATTCCAACAAATCCCATCAAATCACATTTACCCTTCGTCGTAAACCTACTGACTGCCCTACAGTTTCATTTAATGGTGTTACTCTAACCCCTGTCGAACAGATCCGCTACCTTGGACTACATTTGGACAAGCGATTAACCTGGAATCCTCACACAAGACTGAAAATACAGGAAACTGCACGTCGATTTCGACTATTACAGGACTAGACAAACGGTCTAAACTTCCAACACATTACAAAACACTGATCTACATGACTGTAATAATGCCAATCTGAACATATGGAGTTAAGCTTTGGGGCTCCACTAAACCTTCGAATTCCTCTCGTATTCAATCTTTACAATCCAAAATCCTTCGTAAAATCCTCAATGCTCCTGACTATGTCACAAATAAAATCATACATATAGACCTTAATGTTCCCTATGTAACCGATCTAGCCAGAACCAGATATCACTCCTTCCATTATAAACTCTCTAACCACTCAAATCCCCTAGTTTCTAATCTTGCATCCTCCTCCATTCCTGACAATCCTCTGAGGCGCCTGAAAAAAAGAAGCCCACGAGAACAGCTAATGTAAAATGTCATTAGAGTGCTACCAATGGGTATTTTCTCTACACGCCTGTAACACTCCAATTTAACTTAGACCAGATAACCTAAATGTATTATATTGTACAGTTGTAAATAACAATATATAAATATTTAAACAAAAATTGTACATTTTATTTTTTGTTGTAAACCCGATTCTTATATTTTCCTATACTGACCATTAAAAAAACTTCAAGTTAATGCTAAAAGAGAGGACAACAATAGAGAAAAATAAAACTCAGATGAACATTTAAATTCATGTTACTCCAACCTCATAAACACATAAGGCATCATTAACAACACTAAATATATAGACGATTTTCAAAACAATAAATAACAGACAGACCACCTGCTAGAAAAACCTGTTAGAATGGACCGTTATATTTCAAACAATATAATAAACAATCGTCTTGTATATATAAGGTTAGCAATGCTATATCCTATCCTAAACAGAAATTCCAAACTAAAACCAGAAACAACTGTTCTTATATTTAAAACAATCCTCAGGCCACTGCTAATGTACGGCTGTGAAGTCTGGGGAGCGGCATCCGTAACGAAAAGGAAAAATCTACAATA
>NW_027114485.1:236884-237234 GCF_000696795.3 Halyomorpha halys | reverse complement strand
TAATAGATTTTTTTTAGACGATTGGAGGTCGGAAAAAAATCAAATTGAATATTCATTGGAGGTAGAAGCTAGTCAAAGGATCTTTAAGCACGTACATACCTTGTTTGTTTTTGTTCTTAGCTCCAAGAAATGATTTATGGATTTGTAATGGATCTTGCAGTATAGCATGGATGTTCAAGAAACAGTACGTATTGAACCAATACCCGTAATGCAGTTTTTCCCAACCAGCGGTCCGTTGGCCACTGCTAAGAAGTGGAGGCCTTGGGATTGGCCCAAAGAAGGGGGGAGGAGCACTTATTTTCTAAGGATATTTTGTTAGAAATATTTCGAAGAAGAATTATTATTAGAAC
>NW_027114485.1:229997-236834 GCF_000696795.3 Halyomorpha halys | reverse complement strand
GATATTTTGTTAGAAATATTTCGAAGAAGAATTATTATTAGAACTGTAATTTTTTTGATTTTTCAAAGGATAATGTAACGCCAAAAGTCTCTTGCTGATGCTAGCAATAGACTAGTGTTTAATCAATTAAATGGCTCCAGCATCTTAAAGCCAAAAGTGAAAAATGTACATTTACTTCAAAGTAGAACTCCGACCAAACTCCAAAAGTACATTCCGTATTTTAGTATTTCTGACCTTCCCAACAACACTGAGACAAATCAAATAGATGTTGTGGAGGAGGATATAGTATTTCCGAAACGATGAAATGTGTGCATTAACCACTATTTAATTTATTTACTTTTTATTATAACAGATAGTCTGATTATGTTCATTTGTCTATCCTTTTGTTTGTATATATTTTAAGTTTTTTTTTTTTTTTTTTTTTACATTTTTATTTTAGTATGTATGAGATCATTTATCAATATTACCTATTGCCCACAACTGCCTGTGTATATCATCAATATTAACAATTGCCTGTGTGGCAGATTGTAATATCTATCAATAAATAAATCTATCAAAAAAAAAAAAACTTTTTATAATTACTTGAAGGTAAGAAGAATAAAAATTGATACTTATGTCTATCTACTTATATTTTACTACAGATACATTATTAAATTATGTACGAAACCATTATTTCAACCAATCAGATATCTAGTTTATCTCAAGCAACAAACGGATCTGCTTTAAGTGTTATAGTGTTCCCATAACTTGCAAGAGATCGGACTTAAACGAAATAAAAAATTCCAAAGTGTGCAATGAAGGAGTTTTCGAACTAATGTCAATGTATTTACTTATGAAAAACCATTTCTAAAAAAACTAATATCAGAGCATTTCTTGTAGATAATTTTAGTTTTCGTAAAAATATTTGATCTATAACAACTATTTGACCCGGGAATATTTAAATTTTGAAATAAACTATGCACGTTTTTGTTGTAGATTTGTCGAAAAATCAGTTATTTTTTAGAAGTGGGGATTTTACTTTTGATAGAAAACTGTCATTTTTTGTTTAAATTCGCTAAAACAAGATTTGAAAGTTATATAAAAAAAAATGGTGTAAGTTTATGTCTTGTAACTGTAGATCGTCCAAACCTGATTTCAGAACAAACTAGATTGTTCTGGTCGAAACTACTATAGGACAATCTCGGTAAAACAGATTTGGCCAAGGATTAACTAGTTTGGCCAGAAATCGTTTTGGGGTTTCACCGGTAAGAGATATAACTACAGATTAAAGTAACGTGGAGATCACTGGAAATGAACTGGCGGACGTTGCAGCCAAACAAGCACTTACTTACCCTTCCGTGTCGGGGCGTGGCCATTCTGACACCCCAAGAAATAAGTCTTCCGTTGAAAAATGAAATATTAGCTAGATGGCAAGCCATGTGCAATGAAAGCCCGCCAAGCAAATTAAAAACTATCAAAAAAACGATTAATCCATGGACCATATCGCAGGGAGGAGGTAGCTATAGCCAGATTGAGAATAGGTCATACGAATTTAACTCATGCATGCCAGATCAATAAGCAACAGTGTACTTACAGTCAGTCACATATTTGAAGAATGCCATTTCTATTCCATGAACTTACGTAGATTGGGAGTGGGACCGAGTGTTTCGGATGCCCTGAATGATGACCAAAAAGCATAGAAATGGTTTTAATTTTCTTAAAAAGGAATAAACTTTTGAATAAGATCTAAACCCAAAAGTTTGTCATATGTATTAAAAAATTCTAAAATAATTAGTTATTTAAACTTATTTAGCAATTATCTAAAGAATTTCAAATCCTAAAATAGAATTATAAAGTGCGAAACGTGGGCGTTAAAACCTCAGGGTTTTACGCCCAAAAGCCCCAACCAACAACAACAACTACAGATTAAAATATTCATTTCATAAGAGAACAATATGATATAAATATTAATTTACAAATATGATTTTCAATTAGATTCTGGATTAACGTTAAAAAATATAGAATATTACTCTGGAAAGCTAAGAATAGTAGTTCATTATGTAGATATAATAAAGACTCAGATAAAGTCGAGATTTTAAGGGGAACTGAGATTCCAGTTTAAATAAAGGGCTAGATGTTGCCAGTAATAACTTTATTGCCACCAGCTATTTACGTGATAAGCGCTCTCACGGTCTCGCTTTATTGCGCTTATAAATAAATCAACGAGATGGGGCAAACACTACTCCAGATTTATTAATCATTGTCCCTTGATAAGGAGTTATATGGACCCGAAAGTTTTCTACGTCTACATTTTTCATTAATTGAAATATCTATTTGAACATCTACATCTAAATCTATTAAACCCTGTTATAATTTAATAAATCAATCTACTATCAGAGTATCTGATTCCTAAGCTGCGAAAAGCACTTAGATCTAGTTTTCACGGTGGTAGTGACAGTTAATACTATAGTGTAAACTATGAAATTTTCTGTCATGGCAGTATTCCTGTTCCATCAGGATTTGCTTGATAGCTGTTAAAACTAACAGATCTATCTGAAAAAATTAGATGTCTAAAAAGTGAACTGAATATTAAATAAACCGAACTAAAATATTACTGAATTTTATTTAGAGACTTCCGATTCGAACGGGAAAAGCCGAGAACACATAGTTTTAGCCTATTACATGACACTATCTTTAGTTAAACTTCTGTATTTTAAGCATGAACAGAACTATTAGTTATTCCCAACTCAGGAAACACTAAAATACGAATTTTTACAGAAAAATAGGAAAATCATAACTTTACTGATCTTTAGATTTTTTTTTTGTTTGTTTTTACACTATTTTTGTGATTTTCAAAAATAGCAGTAGCATCAACACGACCCACCAATTTACTCAAAACTTGTTTAAGTTTGTAGAGTAGTAATTATAAATTGTGTACTGCGTGCGCTACATCGGATTTGCTTTTCGACTATCAGCCAGTTAATCGAGGTGACCAGTTTTTTATTTATTTTTTATTGCTATTTACAACTGTACATTATAATACACTTAGTAAATTTGATCTCAGTTAAATTGGAGTGTTTCTTCTCAGGCACCTAGGAGGATTATCAAGAATGGAAGAGGTAGCAAGATTAGAAACTAGTGGGTTTGAGTGGTTAATGAGTTTGTAATGGAAGGAATATATCAGGTTCGGGCTAGATCGGCTTATGCATGATTTTATTTGTGACAAAGTAAGGAGCATTGAGGATTTTACGAAAGATTTTGGATTGCAATTATTGGATACGAGAGGAATTCGAAGGTTTAGTGGAGCTCCAAAGCTCAACTCCGTTTGTCCAGATTGGCCTTATTACAGTCATGTAGATCAGTCTTTTGTAATGAATTGGAATCTTAGACCGTTTACCAGTAAGTGCTGTAATAGTCGAAATCGACGTGCAGTTTCCTGTCTTTTCAGTCTTATGTGAGGATTCCAGGTTAGGCGTTTGTCAAGTTCGTTCGACAGGGGTAAGGTCAACATTATTAAAGGAGACTGTAGGGCAATCGGTAGGTCTACGACGAAGGGTAAAGGGATTTATTTTAATCCCCCAATTACGTCACAATTCTTCGAGGGCTGTGGTTACCAGTTAAAAAAATTTATATTTATTTTCTAAAATGTGCTCAGGGATTATATGTTTCTTTTAAATTTGGATCAAAAAACATTCTTAAAACTGATTTATTCTGTTACTATTGCACATCCTTTATAAAATCCTAAATTTTCAACAAGAAGGCACAAGGTAATACCAAAATATCATAAAAATGCTGTAAGAAAAATATCAAAAATTTATAAACAAATTTATCTTTTAAGGATATCTGCTCTCCTAAGTTTTTTTTTCAGAGAATGTTTTATAAGAGAGATATGAACACTTTCAAGATGAAAATCTATTTTTAAAAATACGGGGGATAAATCGTTATGTAATGTGTATTTATAAAAATGCTATCTCATGGCAGTTATAATATTTTATAGCTTTTACGTTATATTTTCTTATACAAACTTTTTTTTCGCAATAACGGACAATTATTAGATAATAAAATTATATATAAATAAAAGGAAGAAAGACATAAAATAGTATTAATATAAAATAACCAATGATAAAAATAAAAAATTACGTAAAATATACAGTTAAAATTACAGGAGACGTATATAAAACGGAAAAAACAGAAAAGTGGATGTGGGAACACAAAATTTAAACACATTAGTCATCATTGTTACGTAATAATTTATTCTTATTGTTTATTCAAGTTTATTTTATATCATTAATATTTTATGTCTTCCTTCATTTTATTTATATATAATTTTCTTTTCACTTATTTTTTACATAATATTTATCCTACCTTAATTTACCTTTTTGTATTAATGTTTTTTGTTGTTTTTGTATCTTTTTAGCCCTGATGAAGCCCTGCAAAGTGGGGATAAATACAAAAAATTGTAATAAATAGTTGAAAACTATTATGTTCTTTTTTTGACCGTAACCCTGACCATCTTCTTCATATTTTAAATACGGTAAACTATTTAGTATATATATAAAACTTTTTTTTGTTTTTCTGTTGCTACAAAAATACAGATTTAGGGTTCTTTAAGTGGGAATAAGGAATATTTTCCTTTCTTCTGCCAAGAATGCAACAATTAAACAAAAGATAAAGAAACCATAAACGTATGCTTCCAATTGGGAAAGGTCAGAGGTTTTTATCCTAATCGAAATCGATTTTTTTTCACCTTTATTTATTCATCTAATGTTGTAATAAATATTTTTTTCATCCCCGCTAACAATTTGAGATGGTTATTTATCTTATTTTTTTTTCAAAACTTAATTTTTGACAGATATTACAATATGCCACAACGGTATTGGGCAATAGGTAACAGTGATGGCTGATAACGTCCATATTAAAATAAAATAAGAAAAGTATAATAATAAATAAATAAATGAAAAAAAAGTGCATAAAAATAAATAAAATCTCTCTCTATATATTTACAAACAGAAGGATAAAGAAAATGAACATAAACTATATACTTGAAAAAATGAATAAATAAAATAATAATAAAAATAAATAAATAAAATAATGTCCTAATAATGTGGAATTAGATAAGGATTGTACCAAAGGATTAGGATGATTGGTAAGGTTTATATGGAATATTGAGAATTTTGGTTGGTATGAGGTCAAGGACAAAATCTACTATGGTTCTAAGGTTTTTTGATTGAAAGGATTGGTATAATGTTGGATAGTTTAGCTGTTCCCCGAAGTTCAAGTCCGTAGGTTCAGAAAGATCTGAGTATAGTCTTATAAATTAGAAGCTTTTTTTTAGTGAGAAATGAGAGGTCCTGCTGAGTAGTCTGTATAGTTGGCTGAATCGCTTGTCAAAGATGAATCCAAGATATAGCACTATTTATTTAAAATTTTTAAAAAATATAAAGATACTTTAGAGGAAGGTTTTTAAAAAATTCGTCATTAATGTATAGCTAACTATAGTAATTGCTATTTCAATGAGAATAAGACCTATCTGATATTAAAAAAGTTCAAACGTTCAAAATCGATCTACTGAGTTTAATCAAAATCATTAAAGTCATTATTGAGAAAATCAAATAAATATGAGTAGAGTAATCGATTTTACAAAATGGTATTTCCGGTATGTGGAGTTTATTGAAAAAGTCGCTGGCCCAAGAAACAAACACAGAACATTTGGTGTTACTTGGTTCGCACATATTTTTCCTAACAATGTATGCAATATATATATATGTAATATGTAAGTAAGTGAAAGGAATATAATTTCATGCCGTTTTACACATTTGAACCCTTATTCAGGTGTGATTTGACTTTATTTATATATATGAACAAATGTTTTTCAAATATGACACTACTATAAATTAATTGAGAAGCTAAATAAGCTAAGATGAATAGATTATTTAATAAATTGTAGTAACATTTTTTATTTAAAAAAATAATTAGGAACTTTATCAATTCTTTCCAACCCGTTTAATGGTCATTTCGGCTCTTCAGCTTTAAAAGTTTGCCAACCACTGACCTCAACCAAGGCCGCCGAAGTTACTTTCCTGTGCCAGCGTTTATAATCTTCTTTTTTTTCACAACTACTTTTTTTTTTTGTACAAAACAAGAAGAACCACCCACTAACTAATAGCGGTCATTACTGACCTAAACAGTTAATAGGGCTATACAGTAATAACCGAAAAAAAGAGAGAATTACTAAAAGTTGTCTTCAGAGCTGCCAAAAAACTAAATTGGAGCTATTCCTTTAATAATCAGTTAGTTTATTAATACATGCCAATGTGTTGGGTTCATTCATTAAGTAAGTTAATTGTGGGAACTGTTAATTCTCTCTCTCTCCTCTCCCTCTCTCTTCCACTCCCTTCGCCTCATTTCACTACTTAAAAAAGTGATATTTCCTCTCTTCCGTCAGACAGGGAAAGTTCGTCACGACGAAAGCGAAGATTCTGGTTACCCTCAAGGAACTGGCTAGGTGTCCTTCCATAGCTGCGAAGTCTACTATTCCCTGAAGCATCGCGTGCTCCACTGGTGGTCAATGTTCACACCGAAGCTTCGTAAATTGAAATTGTTAGGATCTGTAGTCAGGGAAGATCATTTTACTTTCATTCTGAAAAAGGATTTTCTCACTGTGGCACCATTTCCATATTAACCCCAACCTTTTCAGTTAATTGGGGCCAAGCCTAATTCGCATTAGGTGCTATAGTATCTATTTTTAGTTCATTCTTACAGGACATTACCCCAAATAGTTTTTTCAAACCACGAATGGAATTTTATCGGTGTTTATGAACGCATTAATATTTCTCAATTCTTCAGGTAAGAATTGTC
>NW_027114485.1:225145-228647 GCF_000696795.3 Halyomorpha halys | reverse complement strand
GAAAAGTCGGCATAAAAAAATATTTTTTTGTGTATTTATGTTTTTCTTTGCTGACCGCACCATCATCAGGTATACTGCAATTTAAAATTGTGAATTTTAGTATACATGATGATGGAGCGATGACCTTAAAAGCTATTATGGATGAATGAAATAAATTAATGAAAGGTATAAATGGAAAAGTTCTTCACTTTGTTTTTTAGTTGGCTCTACCTAACCATCCTGCTTTTGTTTTTCCTTTCTGATCATTTCTGACAAACGGAGGAGGTAGGAGGGAGGATGAGGTTATATAACGGTACCTTCCAATTTTAACCATCTCGGCGGGTCAAGTTTTCATTTCTTGGGACCAGCACTGAAATAAAAGCCGACCCCTGGCCGGATTTGAACCGGCGCTGCTGCAGTCACAAACCAGTTTAAGTTGCTATCTAACTCTCTCACCCTCAAACGGCCCACTCCAATAGATTTTTCAGGATTTCAGTGTTCTTGACAGTAATAAGAAGGCTTCGTTTGTTAAATTTCAGCCTGTTAAACGCAGCTCTATGTCAGTTAGTTGGTCGTTTATTGAGGTTTTTGTAGAGTTGAGATATTTGAAACCTTCGGAAACGAATTGCCATACAGGCAGACCATTTGGTTAGGGTGAATTTTTTGACTTACAATCATGTAAGTTATTTTATCTTTATTTATTTGCAAATCGATTTCCTCTGTTTCCTTCATTAGAGCCTTTGTGATTCTTCCAATGACATCTTGGTTGCTTCCTAAGACCATAATGATGTCCTCGCACGCTGGGATTAAATTATTTAAACTATACTGAATAATCATTATTTAATTCAGGTTTTGCGAAGCTCTCCATTCTCCTCTCTCCTCTTACCTTTCCTCTCCCATAATGGCATCGACGCCCCCAAGCATTCATTTCTATAGTTACCTCTCAGGAACCTCTACACGACCAGTCGCATTGACAGTGAAATCAAAAACTGTTTTCAGATTAATCATATAGGGGTGAACTGACGTATAACTAAAACTTTTCAATTTCAATATTTTGTCCGTAATCCATCAGTCTGAACCTAGCAATCTGAACTCCCTTCTTTGTTACTGTCATTTCGATTGACCGAGTATTATTTTACAATGAAGTTATTTTACTTTCCCAAGACTCCATTGAAGGATCAAGATATCTCATATCAGAGGATACCTGATTGTTAATGTATTGTGTTCAACTTATGCTATACATAGTTTTTAGAGAGTACATTGGCTCACGCCGGAAGAAACCGAGGACGTTCCACTTACTATTTAACTTCTATTACGATATTTAGGATTCGTAAGTCCCTCTCCAAAGCCATGTTAGATTCGTGCATAATTTTTTTTTTTTCAATGATCACCTAATTCACCTTAAATTCTTTAAAAGTACAATACTTTTACTCTTGGACTTGTATTATATCTTATAACATAATATCTTGAATCTGATCCTAATGAGTATACAGTTGCAGTTGATGTCAAATAAGAAAAAGATACCATTATCTCTGTCTTATCTCACGCCGTATACGTAACGTTTCTCTTGTATTTGACTTATAAGATGGCTTAACTCTGTAGCTGAAAGTTAAATCAAGTTTTCGCTAACTATGTGACACTTCTGCAGTTCCGTTGTTGAATCTCGAGTTAGCTAATTATTTAAATGAATCAACTTTCCATGATAGCATGCGCTAAGTTTACGTTTACGGTTTAATTTGTCTGAAGGAGCAATCCAATTTCTTGGTATTGTTTGGTAAAATTAATTATATACCTAAATAAATTTGCTGTTAAAAAAAATTGCTCTAAAGGGAAGCATAAAGTACACATGAAGGAATTTAGCAACCAGAGCCGGGAAAGCTAGCTACCTGGCCACTGTTTGTACATGTTAATTATCGTCTGTTCACAGTTATAGTACAAAAATAGGCAGGATGATATCACTTTTTCCATCATCTGTTGGAGTGTTTGGAATAATATTAATATGTTTTAGGGACTCTAGGGTCCTGAAATTTTTTTTTTCTTTTTAAATATTTATTTATTGCTATTTACAACTGTACATTTAAATCTGAAATAAATGTAAATCTGATCTAAGTTAAATTTGAGTGTTACAGGCGTTTAGAGAAACTACCCATTGGTAGCACTCTAATGACATTTTACATTAGCTGGTCTCGTGGCCATCTTCTTTTCAGGCGCCTCGGAGGATTGTCAGGAATGGAAGAGGATGCAGGATTAGAAACTAGGGGGTTTGAGTGGTTAGAGATAACTTAAAAGCATGTTGGAATAGCCAAACAAAATTAGCTGATATTTCTTACATTAACTATTAAATATTGTTTTATTAAATTATTGCAGTTATTGAATGTTAGTGCCAACAAAGTTTGAATATGCATTCCACCGAATAAACATATAAAAAAATTCCATATACATTGACCATTTAGGTTGGTGACCATGACAATATAAAATTTCGCATTGTAAAGAAGAGGCTAACTTAGCAGCAAGGCCATATCATAGCAATATATTATCTATAGTCTCATATATATACAATTTTTTTTCTTCATTCTATAATATTCCATAAGCGTGATGGAAATACTAATATTAACATTTTCTTTTAGAGTTTACGCAGTACAAATTTACAAGACTTACTCTTAGCGCTGAAAAATAATCCTATCTAAAATGTAGCATATTTATTGTTCTAAACTTCTACATATGAATTTATTTATATTGCTTTTTAATTGTTTATAAAGTTCTTTTTTTGTTTACTATAAGAGAATTTAGCCTTCTGTCTCAACAAAAATTTAGTATTCATAATTATTTCTCAACTACATTTTTACTAATATGCAGCCATTTTGAAGAAAATCCTGAAGACAAATATAAGTAACATCAAACTTATCAATTACTGTAATTATAAACTAAGAAATATCTCCTTGGCTATCTCTTTTCTCAAAACGTTAACGATTGACAAATTAGAAAACAATCATTCACCATGGACATTTCAATCATCCAAATGTACCAGTATGCGCTAGAAAGTAATTGAATAAATGTAAACAAATACTCATATCATAAATTAAGTTAATAATTAATATAAGATGCATTTCAGAATGTCTGGTTTCATTATTAGCCGAAATATAATCGTTGATCATCTCGTTTTGCAGATCAACCAATCGCCGAGTAATTGGACCGAACAACAGCTGTTGTACAGACCCTTGACAAGTTAACAAGCTCCTCTGCCAGCCACTGTCAAAGGCTATCCAGTGC
The DNA here is from genome assembly GCF_000696795.3 of Halyomorpha halys. NCBI lineage: Eukaryota > Metazoa > Arthropoda > Insecta > Hemiptera > Pentatomidae > Halyomorpha > Halyomorpha halys. Next base: position 225,398 of record NW_027114485.1, on the reverse strand, counting down.
CTTGTCGTAATACAGCTGACTGCCTCGTGTAACCGCTAGATATTTCCATAAACCTTTATTCAATTAATACCACTTTATTAAGGATATATTATTGTGTTTAATACATATAAAAAATATTAACAAGTTTATATGGAACAATTACTTCATCAGATATGTAGATATTAACTAATTCCTTCTAAAGACGTTAAAAAAAAATCTTATACTTCGAATATTTTTTTTCTTTTTCCAAAGCCAGCGTATGGGGGTTTTATAT
>NW_027114485.1:222874-223665 GCF_000696795.3 Halyomorpha halys | reverse complement strand
TTTTTTTTTTTTGAAAACTTTCAATATAATTTTCTAAACATTTGGCAGAATCTTCAGTACAACTGTATAAAAACCCGCTAAAGGGAAGATTTATTAATAAATATTCATTGAAAACGTAGCATGTTTAAACCGCACAAATTTGCGTCTGAAAATATTTCTTTTTATGCAATATGATCATTTTTCTCAGAAATGAAAATAGTAGCAGATTTAGAAATTCCACACCTTACTTTTGATGATATTTGAAAGCAGACCGGAGGATAATTAACTAGACATAATAAAAAGCAGTTACTAATGAAAAGAAAGAAAAAAATTCAAACCTTTTATTCTTGAATTGCAATTGGAAATCAACAGAAAGTGGAATTAGAAGGAGCAATAAAGTAGTGTTATTTCAGCAAGCTAGTGAGTCTTTTCAGTGTCCCTTTTTTTTAATTTTCATCGCCAGACTTCACATAAGTGGTGCCGAAAGCCGGGAATTCTATCAAATGGTAATTTTTTTTTTTTTTTTAATTTCTTACAGTTTAAAAGAAGAAAAATTGTTTTTTTTTCTTTTCTTTCTTCTCTCGACTAACGTAGTTCCATCATGGTAAATGACGAGCAACCACGGTTAAGAGAGCCAGTTTTGAACTTAGCTTCAGTATACAAAAAAAAATATTCTCCGGCACAGAGGGAAGCTGGAGCTGGAGCTCATCATGGTATCCATGACAATATAAAATTTCGCATTGTAAAGAAGAGGCTAACTTAGCAGCAAGGCCATATCATAGCAATATATTATCTATAGTCTCATATATATA
>NW_027114485.1:216148-218314 GCF_000696795.3 Halyomorpha halys | reverse complement strand
CCGTATGCTTCTGTATACCCCTAAATAGATTTTTTTTTTTTTGAAAACTTTCAATATAATTTTCTAAACATTTGGCAGAATCTTCAGTACAACTGCATAAAAACCCGCTAAAGGAAAGATTTATGAATAAATATTCATTGAAAACGTAGCATGTTTAAACCGCACAAATTTGCGTCTGAAAATATTTCTTTTTATGCAATATGATCATTTTTCCCAGAAATGAAAATAGTAGCAGATTTAGAAAGTTCACACCTTGCCTTTGATGATATTTGAATAAAGCAGACCGGAGGATAATTAACTAGACATAATAAAAAGGAGTTACTAATGAAAAGAAAGAAAAAAATTCAAACCTTTTATTCTTGAATTGCAATTTGAAATCAACAGAAAGTGGAATTAGAAGGAGCAATAAAGTAGTGTTATTTCAGCAAGCTAGTGAGTCTTTTCAGTGTCCCTTTTTTTTTATTTTCATCGCCAGACTTCACATAAGTGGTGCCGAAAGCCGGGAATTCTATCAGCTGGTAATTTTTTTTTTTTTAAATTTCTTACAGTTTAAAAGAAGAAAAATTGTTTTTTTCCTTTTCTTTCTTCTCTCGACTAACGTAGTTCCATCATGGTAAATGACGAGCAACCACGGTTAAGAGAGCAAGTTTTGAACTTAGCTTCAGTATACAAAAAGAAAATATTCTCCGGCACAGAGGGAAGCTGGAGCTGGAGCTCATCATGGATAGCACTGTTCCTGGCTCTTTGGAGTGAAGTTCCTCGGACTATTCGCCGAAAGAGTGAATTCTGGAAAATCTGCAGCTTTTTCAGCGTGGTTTTGAAGAGGTGTCGCAGGAGTGGGGCACCATAGACCAGAGTCTGGCAGATTATAGCTTTATAAATCTTCAACTTTAGCCGAAGTGAGATCTCCTGTGAAGTAAGCAGGTGGTAGAGCCTGTAGGACTTGAACCGGGCCAGTTTGAGTCTCTCCCCGACGTGACTGTAGAAGGTAAGATGCCTGTCAAGTGTCACGCCGAGGTAGAGGATGGTGTTCGAGATCCTTCGGCTTTCACCTTTCTCTGTGAACCGCTGGGGGATTTTGCCTCTCTTGCCCTTCTGAAAGGACATGACTAAGGTCTTCGCAGGGTTCACCCTGATGCCGTCCCTCTTCAGTGCAGTTACGATGGTAGCAGAAGCATTTACCTTCGGACTCATGCTGAAGTCGTAGATCACAATATCGTCTGCATAGGCTGCTACTGCTGCCTCTGGGTGTTTGAGGGCGACCACTGGTGCTGTAAAAACGACATACAGTAGAGGCCCCAGCAATAGAGTCCCTCGTGGGACTCCGCAGGTAGTGGGGACCGGAGGCGAAACGTCTTCCACTAAGATAGCTTCTGATCTGTTGGCATAGAGCAGCGGGGAACTTGAACTCTAATCGGCGGAGTAGTAGCGGGTGGGACACGCTCTCGATGGCCTGGCTGCAGTACAGAGAGATAAAGGCCGTCGTACAATTGTTCTTCATCTGCCCTATGGTGAGCAATATACTTAATTATTGCTTAAACTATAAAAAAAAAAAAATCATTAATACTCATTATAGTGAGGTAAAAACATAGATTTTTTTTCCGTGAATTATCAGTTACCACTCACAGGAATCCAGTTTAAGTTAACCGGTGTTGGACAGTTAATGCTACATGGATGTTTCCAGGCAGCAGTGAAAATGCTATAAACTTTCTATAAGAATGTTATTAAACACAGAAGAAAAGACTAGAATTAGTATTTATTTATCAATATTTAAAAAAAATCTTAACAGATAATCTAACCTAAATCGAATGAGTCATTAACCTCAATAATTATACTTTAAGTAATTTTATAATAAACTGTGCCAGTTAAGATAACCATGTCACTATCGATTAATCCTGGATTGCTATTTAAATTCATTTCCATTCAATATTAACTCAATATCAGTTAAATTATATATAAGGAAATGGTCGAATCATGGTCCACAATAAACTTTTGAATTACTGGTCCGATTTACGTACTGTTTTCTTCACAATTTTTCCTTTCACCGTGGGAAGGTTTAAAGATAACCCAATCCCCGAATTATCAAGTATAAAAAAATTTATATAAAAAAATTAAGCGAAATTGGTTTGTGGCTCAGAAAGTATGCGTCATTGTACACCAATTGAC
>NW_027114485.1:215263-215666 GCF_000696795.3 Halyomorpha halys | reverse complement strand
TATCGATATTTTGCTTCCGATATCCCATCCCGAAGAAGTGGTAATAAAAATTAGACCGTCCGACCTTGGAACGATATCCTAACGCTAGGATCAGTGCGTGACGAGTTTAAAGAATGAAAGCTGTTTTCGCCAGATGGCTAAACATTTAATCTTTCCGATCTATGAAACTACTTTTAATAGATCCTTAACTTTACATTGCTTACACTTAGCAAGTGTTCCATACATTCTTCTACACCGTTGTATATAGCAGCTTCGAATCACAACACATAAATTCTTCAACTTCTTACCCTTCCTCCTACCTACTCCCAGAATACAGGATCAGAACCGATCAACCCTAACCTTCACAGAGAACAGCTTCATAATTTCTTAGTAATATTTCCTGTTAGCTATACCTGTAGTGTAA
>NW_027114485.1:212569-213858 GCF_000696795.3 Halyomorpha halys | reverse complement strand
ATGGTGATTCCAGGTAAGGCGGCGATCTAGGTGAATTCCGAAGTATCTTACTGTTTCACTAACAGGATTCCGCATTGATTCTAATAGTACTTCGACCAACCATTCAAACTAGATTCATTGCTACGGAGATGACATTGTCATTTTGGCTATGAGTGAATAAGTATTTCCAAATTTTGATGCAAAGTTATACGCTGTCAAATCTCGCATATTTACACCAAGGAAGAGATGAAAAATTAAAACTGATACTTGCTTTTTAATCTTAAGTAGAATTTTAATAACTTTGGGATTATTAAAGATATTAAAACTTAGGTCGAAATTTCAAGAAGAGGCCCTCTAGTAATAAAATTTAGTGACATGTTATGTAATAGAAAATCCTAAGAAAACAGTTCAACTTAACTTTGCTAACACCGTTCGGAAGGTAGACTTCATCTTTCTCTCACAGCCCTTCCACGTGTTTCTCTACAAGGTGCATCACATTTTACACCTTGCAATGTTTAACGTCAACAGTTCAATGTTATCCCTTAAGCAGCGTCGGGCAAAAGTTAGCTATAACTAACAACTAAAAACTTAAACTAAATTAGCTGTTGATGCATTGGAAACTTAAAATCAACCGATCAGTTGTTAGCTGTTGGCTCATAGTTAACTCTTGGAACTTAATTAGCTATCATCTCAAAGCAGCAACTAACATTTAGTTATGAAGCGTTAGGCTATAGCTGATATTTAGTTAGTTCTATCTTTATTTTCAGCTGAAAAACTAAAAAAATAATATTATATTTAAAAATCCAAGTACAGGATTCATTTTAACTTTTTTTATTTCTGAGGTATGGCCATGTTTATGTTTTCTCAGATCAATCGATTAATTTCAGAGGTACTGAGAATGAAAAAATAATTGTTATTATGATAACATGCTTGCGTATCGATTTATTTTAACTTTTCGGATTTCTAACATATTGGGGTCTCTTAATATGAGAACAGGGATGTTGAAAATAAAAACGAAATCAATTTTATAATTGCCTACTTGCGTTTGGTTTTTTTTTATTTTTCTCACATCGAAACAAATATGAAGATATCCACATATGTTATAAATCCGAAAATTTGAAATAAATCGATTCAAAAGAGAGCAATCACGAAACCAATTTTATTTTTATTTTCAGCACCTCCGAAAACATAAAAAGAGACCCCAATATGTTTGAAATCCGAAAGTTTAAAATAAATCTATACGCTGTCTTGTGATCACAAAATCGATTTTATTTTCGTTTTCAGGTTCTTTGAAAACATAAAAAAGGGCC
>NW_027114485.1:210560-212109 GCF_000696795.3 Halyomorpha halys | reverse complement strand
AATTTAGTTCTAAGATTTAGCGGTAGTTAACCGTTAATAGCTAAATTAGTTCCAATTTTTTGGAGGAACTAATTCTGACAACTATTTAGCTATTAGTTAATTATAAGATAATGCCCAACTATGCCTTTAAGTAGCAAAGTTACCCATTTCTATGGTACTTTATGTAAACATTTCAATATATTTTCTTTTACCAACAAAAAAAATCAATCCTACATTCAAATCTCAATATTCATGGTTGTATCAAGCTATTATAATTTGAATTGACTAAGACAGCTACAATATGTGTTCATTAGTTAGTTTATATCATTATTATTCCAGCACAATACATAAAATATTTATAATAATACTTTTACCTAATTTAAAAACAAGATATGGAGCATGATAAAATATCAGAGGCCTGAGTTTGAACAGCAGCAACCTATTGTCATGCATTTGAAGGAATTTAGATTCGATAAAGAGGTGGAATGTCAGAGCACCACGGCATTGACCTTCAAGGACGTCAATGAAATCAGTACTTGTGATAATGTTAGAAATATTCTCAGTTCTATATTTGTATGGTTACTCTCCAAAGTGGTAGCACTTTAAAAAAGAAAAAATGCAAGATTTTTTTCTTACATTAAAAAACCGATAGATTTTCTTTATAGCCTAGGTATACTGCTGAAACAATTGTGGAACTTGATATAAAAAAAAAAAAAAAGGGATTAAACTATAAATTTTATGATTTTTTTTTTTTGTTAAAGTTAAATTATGCGAATATACAATATGTAGAGTAATATTGTTAATTGGTTACAGCAAATAATTGTCAGCAATACATATCACTAGTTTTCAGTTAGATAAAAAGCAATTGTTCGGCAAAAAATAAATGAATTTGTTGAATGAATCTTTATTAATTTTTCTATAAGTAGATAACAATATTTTTTTATATTTATTTATTGAAATTTATAAATGTATATAAAATACAACAAGCAAATTTGAAGTAATATCATAATGATATGATACAGCATGTAGAGAAACTGTAAGTAGTAGAACCCTAAAACCATTTTACAATATAAGGTCACGAGGCCATCTTCTTTTCAGGTGCCTCGGAGGATTGCCAGGATTGGAAGAGGAACCAAGGTTATAAACTAGTGGATTTGGGTGGTTTGGGAGTTTATAATGGAAGGAATGATATCGGGGTCGGGCTAATACAATAATATTAAAAACAAATGATAAAATATTGGGATATAGTCCGAACAACTATAAATCAATTGATTTTAGCAAATATCATGAAAACTACTATTCCTACGAAGGTAATGGTCATAAACTTCTTTATAGTCCATTAAACTAACTTTAATTTGAGTGCTAATAGACATCTGTACGTCACATAATTCCTGAGATATAGATTTCTCAAAATCAACTAACTACTAATCTTTCAGTAGATTTTTAAGAAATTTTGCTCTTTAAAAAGCTATATATCGAGAACTATCGGACGTAAATAGCTCATTTACGGCTAATATTTCTTTAAATAATGTTCTCTTAGATTTCTTGTGTTGTTGTTAGTTTTTAAGAT
>NW_027114485.1:209195-210440 GCF_000696795.3 Halyomorpha halys | reverse complement strand
AATGAGAAACCTGGGATCCGATCGGAGGAGCAGATATTTCATTAGCAATTGATTTCCTCCCTAAAATATAATTTTTTCTTTCATCGTGATGAACATATTGCATGTCTTCATTAACATGGAGAATGTATTTTCTTGTATATGAGTTAATATTTATCAAAAGTTCTTTTTGTCATTCAAATGTTTTTGTATCGTTGCAGATATAGTTTAGCTAATCATGTTTTTTACGACGATAACTTGATTTAATCAACATAAACTATGTATATTTGGATTAAATATTATTTATATATTTTTAAATTTGGTTTTTCTAATTAATTTATTCATCATTCTCTTCGATTTTTCGTTTAAATCATTAGGTGTTCGATTTCTGCTCGTATTCAACCATGAAATATATAAATATTTCAACTTTCCCACTTGTGCACAAATAGGTTTGTAATCCATTTAATAACTGACCCTCCCTGTATTAGTGAAAGTACATAAAAGCATTAAAAATAAATAATTTATTTTTTCTAAAATTGTCTATATTTTTTCACTAAAATTTTCTAAAAACATCGATCTTGTTTTTCTCATAATGACTGTTCTATAACCACACAACAAAACTTCCACTCACTAGCATACTCCGAGTTGCGATTGATCCTCACTCGTTTCAGAACAAATATCTATATTATTGCGACAATATTTCCCCTATCACTTTTTCGAATAAGCTTTTCGGCTGACTGATGGTGTAATATAATAATAATAAGTTTATAATATGGTTAAATTATTTGTAAGGGCCGGCCATAGCTCAGTGTTTAAGACACAGTCTTACCAATTTGATGTCTATTGGTTCGAATCCAGCCTGGGACGTTGACTTTTTTCATTGAGTGGTAATCCCACAAAATGAATAACTTTGACCCCCAACCATGGTTAGGAAGTAAAGTATTGGACTCCAATGGGAGTCTTGGCCGAAAAAAAAAAAATAAAAAAAATGGTTCAGTAAACAATTAAAAGAAACACACATATAATGGAAAACATTCGTCTGACAAGATCTGTGTTGAATGTTAACAAAAAAACATTAATAACAAAACTTTTTAAAAAAATACCTTGAATACCTTAAAAACAATGATTTTAGCTAGACAATAATTTAAAATAACATTATAGTATTTATTATTTTATTAGATAGATTTATTTATTGATAGATATTACAATCTGCCACACAGTTGTGGGCAATAGGTAATAGTGATGAATGATCTCATACATATTAAAATA
>NW_027114485.1:206591-208540 GCF_000696795.3 Halyomorpha halys | reverse complement strand
AAAATATATTGAAAAAAATAGGACTACCATTAGATTAATATATCGGGTAACTCATAGTGTCAAATAATAATGTATCAAGCAATCGAACCATTCCAAAATAATTAGGAATGGGAGAAATGGCTACATAAAACAAGTCACCCCGTTAGGTGATGAAACCCCATAAAATTCTTTATTGATACGGCTTTCTTATTGGTGGTTTTATTGCCAGTGTGGCTATCTAGCCAGTAAAGTAGCCAATTGGAATTATGTTCTCTTGTTGACACCCAATTAATGGAAGTAGAATACGTCGAGGGGCAGTGGTCAAAGCAAGACCAGTCGTGTTGGGTCAAAGCGGTTGATAGAACATTTTGTCGATTTTAACATGATAGAGAAATAATAAAAGAGGAACCTATGTAAGTAGATCTATAAATACTTTGCATTATAAATAGTAAGTGACACAATGCTATTATTTTCAACATAACATGATTGCTTTTACTATCAAATCGTCGATATGTCTCCAAGTATGATTATCTCCTTGACCTATTGCAATGGGGGTTACATACTTAAAAACAAAATAATACAATTTGGAATAATCTTTAAGTTAAAGAACGTTATTTTTATTATTTATAGATATTAATATAAATAGTCTTCAACGGCTATTTTTAAACTATATAGTTGTTCCTCTGAACATATAAGCCCATTTAGGTAGACTAAAAACTTGGAAGTGGACCTTATTCCTGCTCAATATCGTATGGTTCTATTTTAGCACTACTGAAAGTAATAGCATCAAATAGGGCCAAAAATTTCATTTAACCTGCCACTGCATCTCTCACACATCTTTATGTTTAACACATGTGAAGAGGCATTGGAACCTTATAGTACAAGAGCCAGGATGATAAGAAGGACCGTTATGTCACGCCAATTTTTTATTACTTTAATGAAAACTAGGTATAATTACTAGTCAAAATTGATGAGTCTGCCATGTAGGGTGCCAGGTAGGGGGAATGAAAAATGGCGGCTGCTTCAAAACCTTAAAAAAACACTAATTTTTCATTCGGAGCTCTACATCTTAAAAACTACCAACAACACTAGAAAATCTAAGAGAACATAAGTTAAAGAAGAATAAATTTTCTGAAATATTAATCCTAAAAGAGCTATTTACGTTCAATAGTTCTCCTGATATAGCTTTTTAAAAAGCAAAATTTCTTAAAAATCTACTGAAAGATTAGTAGTTAGTTAATTTATGTTGAGAATTCTATATTTCAGGAACTATGTGTCGTACAGATGTCTATTAGCACTCAAATTAAAGCTAGTTTAATGGATTATAAAAACGTTTATGAACTTTACCTTCGTAGGAATAGTAGTTTTCATGATATTTCTAAAATAAATTGATTTATAATTGTTCGGACAATAAGTTTGATTTATGAAAAACTTCATTTCAGAAACCATTAGAGACGTTTCTGGAATGAAAAAAAAAAGTTTCTTATATTTATCTTTATTTTTTAATCATATTCAAGACACACTTTTTAATTATTTTAAGCCAATTGTTGATCTTCCGTGCACCTTCTGGGTTCCTCACGGTTTGAACATTTCTTGGAAACAGTCGAGAAAAAATAACACTTCATTGTTTTTGTAAGGTTAATTGGTTTCTTATCCGCCTTAAACATAGAACAGGGTTAACAAAAAAAGGAAAACAACAAAAAACACTTTGAATGGAACTGACAAGTAATTCCTTTGCCGAAAAATAACAGAAAAGAGTTAGAGGGAAGGAATTTCACGCTCTGCCAAAAGAGACAAACGCCAACGCCAAAAGAGTGGCTCAGATTAAATACTCTCTTTTATATTGAAATTCCGCACGGATCTTGTTTCGTATATATTATATTAAAATTTAATATTGCGTGTCTTTTATATAACATTGTTTGGATTATATATTGCAAATAAAATCCAATATTGTGCAAATACAATAAACA
>NW_027114485.1:205063-205380 GCF_000696795.3 Halyomorpha halys | reverse complement strand
GCAAAGGTTCAAAATTTTATAATATTCAAATATGTTCAAATATTCAAGGAAAAAATCATAAGTAATTGATTGTTAACTGTCTATTTCGTTAATTCTGTTTTCATTTATGTGGTGATATTCCGCTAGTGAACAGACTTCACTACACAGCTTAATGTAAACAGGGACCAGAACCAGTTATGGGCTCACTTTGTCAGGAATTGAAGAATAGCTAGCTGTCAGTGGTTTAGGGGCTGTTAGATGGTGATGGATCTGTAATAAATCACACTAAATAACGTGTATTGGACCAAGCATATACTCTTGAACTTTGAATAATTCTG
>NW_027114485.1:200931-204621 GCF_000696795.3 Halyomorpha halys | reverse complement strand
TGAAAGAACAAGACCGCTTGCAACCTCGACCACCGATTTCTCTGTTATGCTGCTGCTCTCCAGTTTCGAATGCCCAGAATGGACCGATCTTCATCTTCCACAGCGAGAGCCCAGAGGATCGTCCAACCCATCTCCGTCCATATCGCCGTTCATCAAGCATCTTCCTCGGAATTTGGTCCTGGGTCATTTTCGCCAGATGTCCCCATCGTTGTAGACCTTTCCTAATGACGATGGCAATTACTAAGTCTCATTGTACAGGGCCATCAGCTAGGCATTAGTGTGCTGTCTGCAGAACCTATCATTACAACCCGCATCGTATATTCTATGGAGGATTCGACGTTCTCCTAGCGGAGAGGAACGGTTAATTTTAAATATACTGTGTAAATTTCTTATTGGTAACAGTTTTTAAAAATTTATTTTCAATAGGGCCTATTCGAATTATGATATTTTTTTATTATTCCAGGAAATAACTAATACCATTTGAGAATAACACTTTCATTTATCTCTTACCAAAAAACCTTTCGGGCCTTTTCGCCATTTTCAAGTTGCTGCAATTTTTTTTTTTATGTCTGATATGAGATTAACTACATCATCTTTCATGAACTTTCTTATTTTGTCCACATCATTTGTATCTATAATGTTTACATAGTTTCCTGTGAGAAGTTGATATAAGACTTAAAATATAACATTTCCACGTAGTTAATGTTGGCGTTGATTTAAAAAAATTATTGGAAGCAAATTAAAAAAATATATATATATCTAAAATAGTGTTAGTTATTTCCTGTAAAAATACTATATTTACTGAACAGGAATTATAATTATTATTTGTTCGCCGTTTTCCTTTCTGGGTGGTTTATTAGCCTTCCTGCTTAAACCTTTTTGTATCAATTTTTACATACAGTAAAATTCCTTTATATTTCTTCCTTCGATTCAAACTGTCCGTTTATCTTTAAGTACTAGTTCTAAAAATATTCACCTAGTTTTGTTGCATTTAAAGTTTATTAATTATCTCCAAAAATGAAGTATAACCTTATTTGTCCAGAAAGAATATAAAAAACGCTAAATTTACTTTGGCTTAGAAACTATATGATAAATTATTATTAGTATAGCACAACCTCGAACTGTTATTCTAATGATAGCATCCAACTTCAAGATTCATTAAAAATTTTACGACCTATAAAAATTATAGTACAAAGTTTTTAAATAAGGGTTGCGATATGTTTCATTACTTTTATTTTGAGAAAATTTTAATTTAACCACATGAAACTCAAATAGTCTTTTCCAACTTAGGTTATGGGCATTCGGAGCGCCATATCTTTAAAACTTTCTACATCACTCGAAAACCTAATTGAAAATCGTTTAAATTTGAGCAAATTTCATAAAATATGAGCCCTAAGTTCAATAGTTCCTGAGATACAATTTTTTTAAAAGCAACATCTCCAAAAATGTATAGAAAAATCAATACTATTAGTAAATTTATTGTGGGAATTAAATATCCCAGGAACCAAGAGACGTGCATATGACTACGAAGTGCTAATGCACTCATATTAGAGTTAGTTTAATGAGCTATAAAGTAGTTTGTGACGTTTATCTTCGTAGGACTAGTATTTTCCATGAAATTTGCTAAAATGATTTTAGTAATGTTTTTAGCATGATTTTTTCAAGTTTTTCGAAAAAAATATTATGTGGAAAATTAATATTCACATGCAAATATCATAAAAAAAAAATACTACCACTACGAAGATGAACGATGTAAACTACTTAATAAGACATTAAACTATCTTTTATTTGAGTGCTCGCAGACATTTGTACGTCCAATGGTAGTGAGATATAGTTTTCCATAAACCAAAAGTTTTGTCCGATCTACAACTATAAAACTGCTACTCCTACGATGATAAACGTCACAGAGAACTTTATAGCACATCAAACTTGCTTTTATTTGGGTTCTAATAGACATCTTTACGTCCCATCGTTCCTAAAATAAAGGTTTCTCACAATAAATTCACTAATTACTGGTTTTCAGTTCATATATCATCAAATACTGCTTTTTAAAAAAAAAAATGTATGTCGGGAACTATTGAAACTAAACAAGTCTATTACGCCTCATTAAAATTAAAATCTTTACCGCTACAATCCATGAATAATCAGGTGTTCAGTACTTTGTAATGAAGTATTGTTACTCGACAAACGGTTGTGCAAGGAGGTGATATGGTCAGAATCATGCTCTTCCTCCAGATTTTTACCCAATTTAAAAGGCTGGGTGGACCCCTAGAGGGCTCCAAGAACTCACAGGTTTTGACTTACGGCTACAGGGAAACAGAAAATAATTTTCTGCCCAACTGCATTTGAACTCGGGTCCTTGGAGTCTGAAGCCACGCGCCTTACCCCGGGGCTACCCGCGCTCCCATTAATAATAATTAATGGGATAATTAATTTATAATTACGGCTCATATTTCAGAAAATTTACTGTAGTTTAAATGATGTCCTATAAGGTTTTCCTGTATTGTAGGTAGTCTATATGATATGGATCTCCAAATGAAATCCATCCAATGAAAATTTTATATTTTTCCTAACTATACTTGACAGACTCGTCAATTTTGACTAGTAATTGTGTGTAGTATTAATTGAAGTAATCATAAATTGGGGTGAAATAACTAACTATTTTTCCAGCGGACTCTTGGACTATAATAAATGCATTATTTTATCACTATGGACTCACTACTTTTCATTATTGCGACAGTCTAATACGTATTACTCTTCTGTACAGATTATCGTAATTTTCCACAATCCTGATTCTTCCTAGAAGCTATCCTTGATATTTAAACACAGGATGCCCTTGATCTAGCAGCAATTTCAGAACCTTATGAAGATGAGTAATATTTTCTAATATCCTCTATCTCTAGAAGTCCTTCGTCATTGTTTACCCTCGACGTCATTAGCTATTGCGTTCGTATCTTAGTCGATTGGCCATGGAATTGTGTCGTCGAGTAGTTCAGACACCAGAGATTGCCGTTCGTAATCTTTTCAAAATGTAACTTTTGAAAGATCTGTGGAAATGAATGGCCTTAAAAGGAGTATTATTGAACATCTCAGCTTATGATATCAATAGTGGCTTAACCTACAAAATTTTGAAAACTCAATGATTAATTTTTTTTTTGTGATCGTACAGTAACTACACCTTTCTATATTTCAAATATATCAACAGACAGCAGAATTCGACAACCAAAAATATCTTTTATTTTTGTCTAAATTCAAGATAATGTTGGTAAAATTAACGTTGTGAGTTTGGCAATTTTTTTCTTTTTTAACCTCATATATCCAGTATTCGATAGCCGTGGTTGGAATCTATAAAACAGTTTGAAACCGAAATATTGATTTCTTGATATGTCACCTATTTATTCGATATATACAGGGTATATACATTTATTTGAATAAAAATGTAAAAAAAATAAGAAAAACACATTAATATTTTTAAAAATACATGCATGAGATTCTATCGCATTATAACTAAAAATTCTTTCTTGTTAGCAATTGTGGACGATTTTATTATTCAGGATTAGAAAATAGAATTTAATTGAGAAAAATATATCTTTTATTCTATTTTATGTATTACTATTGTTATTGTTATAGACGAGATGATATTATTTTATTTATTTATTGAGAAGGAAGGGCGTTTTACTTTTCATTTGA
>NW_027114485.1:167850-200496 GCF_000696795.3 Halyomorpha halys | reverse complement strand
ATTAGAAAATCGATTCTATTTTTGTTCTCAGAACCTCTGAAAACAAATAAGGGGGCCCTAATATTTTAGAAACCGTAAAAGTTAAAATAAATCGATAGGCAAGTGGGCGATCATAAAATCGATTCTATTTTCGTTTTCTGCACCTCTGAAAACATATAAAGGAACCCTTATATTTCAGTTAAAAGGAATCAATTGATATGTGAAAATATATAAATTGTCATTCAATAAGATATAATAAAAGTTAAAATGAATTCTGTACCTGGACTTTTTTATTTCAATATTTTTTTTTTAGTTTTTAGATGAAACTAAAGATAAAACTAATTAATCATTAGCTAATGCTTCATAACTAAAAAAAGTAGGTGTTTATTTCAAACAATAACTAATTTAGATTAGTTTATTTCAGATAACAACTGAGCATTTGGTTTAGTTTCCTAAACAACTACAGCTAATTTAGCTTCCCAATTCTGGCATAGAGAAAAAGTAACAAATTCTAAAAAATAGAATCAACAACACATCATTTCCAAAAATATATAAAAACCGCAGCTTTGTTAAATCGTAGTGTTATAACTACAAATTTGATTTCGATAATGTAAAATATAAAAAATACAATAAATAAAAAAAATAGATTCCATTTATATAAAAAAAATATAGAAATCGTTATCAATCAGATAGACACAAATTGGAAAGATATTATATTATGTATTAACAAAAATTTATAATTAAATAATTAATAGACATAGAAGCTAATACTAATTTAGATTTAGACATAAGGTCTTGGTATCTGCAATATCGTTGTGTATTATCTACAATATGTATTTATGTGTGGATTAAAAGGTTTATTATAATTTCTGTATAGGAAATTTCGAAAATGACAGCAATAAAAATGTATTTTTCATTAATGAAATTTTTAAAATATTAAATATTCATATATAATGTTTTTAAATGTATGTAATCAATAAATAAAAAAAAATTATCCCTGTTCTTACCCCGGGACATTCACAAGATGGAAGCTGATGGATGAGGTTTGGAAGGCTCTACCGAACTGATGCTGGGGAGGCTGCTGTATCCATCTTATTTTTTTTAAAAAAAATAATATACGGAAGAAGAACACTTCTGCACATGCCATGGTATTTATAAGCTATAAACTCCTTAATCTTAGTTGCTAATCACACGCTAAGAATTATATGGAAGAATGGTCTATCTTACTGAGGAATTTACTTCAATAAACACAAGAAGAGTTATCGACTAAAAACAGATCAAAATAAAATATTTCTTTTAAGAAAACCTCCCACGCATAGCTGTCTCTAAACACAAACTCACATCCACTTTAATTTAAGAGCTTGTGATCACCACATACATCACATGTCTTTTATTATTTATTCATTTTAATTTACAACTATATTTAATAAATAAATAACAAGTAAATATATGGCATAGCATGATACGATCTTGTGAAGACTCTAACCATGGATAAGATTTCAATAACATTTCTAAAGTAAAAAGTGTTATTTTCAGCCACTCAGGAGGATCATCAGTATTGAATGGGCAGTAAAAAACCCAAACTGTGCAAAATCATTAAGTAAAAATCGGAAAATTTGTACAAAACACCCAAATCTTGCAATAATTACCTATATTATGAAGGAGATGGTCGATGGTGGGGTCAAAAAGAAACAAATATGGTTAAAACTACGTATTCAATCATTTAATTTCTATTTATGTTTCCTATATTATTATAGATGTTATTGTCATAATTTTCTATAATTTTTATATTTTAATATCTTTTTCTTGAATTTCACTTTTATGAAACCGTTTTTAACCGCCACCCCTGGATGTGTATCCCACATCCACTTTTGTGTTGCCATCTTTAAAACCATGTTAGCCGTCTTTAAAACATGACAGATGGATGGTCTGATCTGTTATTTATTTATTTATTTTTATTTATTCTTTATTGGCCTTGATTTATCCTCACCTAATTTCATTAGTTTTCCCTAAGAGACGAATACCATTGTGTACAAGTTTTTTTTTCTTAAATCTTCCGACCCATCTCCATCCGTATTGCCGGACTTTTCTATGCTTATGTCTTCTGTTTATATTCTAGTAGTCCATGTTATTTCTTGTTTATATATTTATTATTTTACATCTTATTTTTATTTCTTTATGTTCATTTTCATATAATTTTTCACTCTACTTTAGTTTACTTCTTTGTATTTCATTTTCTTAAATTAGCTTCATATTTTTGTTTTTTTGTAAATTTTTTAGCCTTGACGAAAGACTAAAAAGTGGGACGAAACGTTGGCAAATAAATATTTAATTATTTTTTGTTCAGACCGCATCCTCGTCCATCTGCTTCATATTCAGAAAAATACTGTCAAACATTTATTTTTATAATTAACTATATTATTTAATTTATAATATTAGTAAGTGGAAAACTTATCTAACAATGTTTGAATGAAATTAAACCCGCTAAATACTCTCTACATTTTTGCTAACATACATAAATAACATAATTACTGTTTAAAAATCCGAAATTATGTCCATAATTGAATAGTTATGAGAAAGCTAATTGTATTAGGTGAATGATTTTATATTATTATTATTATTACACTGAGGGTCGGGAATCTCTTCTTCACTTTGATTCAGTTGGATCTTTTGTGAGTTACTCCTCTTTCCACAAGATATCCCATATGAATCCTATGCTTCTTATGAAGCTCATTAATTCCTTTGGGTTTGTTTTAGTAATGTCCTCAGGTTCTACTCTATCCTGTCCCAAATATTAGTTTTCGGAAGGAAAAGGCTTCACATTCACACTGAATATGCTGTGCCTAAAAAATGATGCTGAAATCATGCCTAAAGAATGATTTTATAACTGAAGATGGTGATTTTATATCCCTATTGTGAAGTCTGAGATTCAATCGTTCCTTTTTATTTCATTCAACATATGTTAATCAGTGCATTGCTTTACCTCAAATTTGTCAATATTTAACTATGAGTTAAAGAAAGAAACATGTAATAAAATAAACAAATATTGGCAAGCATACACCTATATGTATAAATATAAGAAATTTAGTTTAAACATTAAATTATATGCATCAAAAGTTGAAATCCAGAAAAAAAAAAGAAACCACTCGATTTTGTGCCAAAAAGTCAATACATGACAATTTGTGTAAACAACTCCTTAAAAGTGCAATATTGAGCAAAATAGAATTATTGTTATTTGAACGTCATTTTGATTATTGAAATATCTGTCGAGGTTTGATGGAATTTGAAACAAGATAACAAAAGATGCAGTTGCACGAACACCCAGTCTCTAATTATCAGGTACAGAAGAGTAAACAAGGTTGGAAACTAATGGATTTGTGTGGTTAG
Organism: Halyomorpha halys; assembly: GCF_000696795.3. Taxonomy (NCBI): domain Eukaryota; kingdom Metazoa; phylum Arthropoda; class Insecta; order Hemiptera; family Pentatomidae; genus Halyomorpha; species Halyomorpha halys. The sequence continues at coordinate 197,130 of NW_027114485.1, read as the reverse complement.
AGTGTTTATCATGGAAGAATTGATATCTGATTGAAATCGGCATGATATGAAAGATTGAGATCCTTATAGGTAATTGACTTGTTTCAAAGAAAGGATCATTAAGGATTTTGGATTTTGAGGATTGGATGCAAAAGAAATGCGATGTTTTTTTTATCCGTTCCGAAAGCTTAATTCAGTAAGTTCGAATTAGAAAAAATATGTATTATATTATATTGTTTTTTTTTGTTTTATATACGTCTCCTGTACTTTTTCAACTGTACATTTTACGTAATTTTTATCCTTACGATTGTTATAATTTTTTATTCTTATCATTGTTTATTCAAGTTTATTTTATATTAATACTATTTTATGTTTTTCTTCCTTTTATTTATATGTAATTTTCTTATAACTTAATTTTTACATAATATGTATCCACCCTACCTTAATTTATCTTATTGTTGTAATGTTCTTAGTTGTTTTTTGTATCTTTTTAGCCCTGATTGAACCCTGCAAAGTGGGGTGAAACGTCGGAGACTAAATAGCTAAAAACTATTTGTTCTTTTTTTACCGCAACCCTAATCATCTTCTTATATTTACAGTTATACTGTCAACTATATATTGAAATATTGAATTTGTAAAGTTTATGTTAAAATTATAGGACTGTGTTTGAAATTAATATTTTCTTATTATATATCGAAATTACTTAATTTTATTCAGTTCAAGCTGAAAACTTCTGATGATTCTGCGGTTTTATTTTGGAAATTAAATTAGATATTAATTTGAAACCTAGGCTATATTAATTTCTATAAATATTTGAAGTTAAAAACTTCCAATGATGAAAATAAGTTATTGTATATTTTTCTTTTCTATTTTTACAACGTTTCGGGACCATGAGCCCATATTAATGCACCTTAATAAATAATAATTCATTTTAACAAAATTCTCATCCATGTAATATATGCGTATTTGTAAAATCCAGACTAGGCTATATTATTTTTTTAAATTATAAAAGTAACAACTTTTTTTAATTCTACATTGTTTAAGTTTCGTTTTTTTTAGTAAATATGAAGATGGCTGTATAAAATAGTAATTATTCATTATAATGAAAATGTACCAGTAAAATCATCATACTGTAATTAGTTTTACACGCGAACGATATATAGTTTCAGATTTAGTAGAATGTAGGCAAGAAGAAATCTTATTTTTGAATAACAAAAACATAATTTTAATAAATAGACTGTCACTAGACAAACGATTGTGCAAGTGGGTGATAATCAGAACCACACAGTACTGCCACATTTTTACCCAGTTAAGGGTAGGGTATCCATTTTATCAGGCTGAGTGGACCCTGGAGGGATCTTAAACACACTGGGCTGACCAATGGCTATAATGAAACTGAAAATAATTATCTGCTACAAACGGCTTCGTACTTAGAGTTTGTAGCACAGTGCCTTACTACTGAGCTATCCCGCTCCCAAATTTTATACTTTAGCTTTAATATTTTTAATTTTTAAATAATATTTTTTTCAGTTTATTTATTACATAATTTGATGAAAAACCTCTTTTTAAATTGACTTATGAAGGAAAATTACGATTTCATATAACTAGTTATTGTTTTTGACAACTTAACCGGAATCTTTTCCTCTATAGTTATTTTACAAGACTTCATTACATCCTTGTACGTTTATTTTGTAAAATTAATCTGTACCCATTTTACACCATTTCGTACTTTCTTATTTTTAATGTTAAAACACCTCATTTTTTAAATTAATATTTATTGTCATATTTTGCTTGTACTGCTCTGCAACGATGATATTTTTTTTCAGTTTTCTGGAAAGTACTTTATTAATAAAATTTGAATATATTGAGTTTATTCCTTTTTTTTTTTTATTTTGTAATTCCTCAGATGTTTATGTTTCGTACCACATCTTCAGAGTTTCGAATAAATTATTTCTTCTAAATAAGTCTAATTATTCTAATAGGAATAAACTAGTGAGAGCTGGATCTCAGAGAAAACAAGAAAAAAAAACCTTCAAAAACTTCTTTTTTAATATATCTTTTCTTTTTATTAAACTGGAGAGCACTTTTTGGAAAAGTTTGTTCCATTTTTATTTTCCTCTTGATAAAAAGTTTTAACTCCCGCCCAGAGCTTTAGGGATATTCCGTTCCATTTTTCATCATAATGGATTCAAAGGCGGATAAGGATATGATGTATGTGAATATGATGCCATTTTAAATGACTGTATATCTCGAAAAGGTTTCGGGTTTCAAAACCGTAGGGTTATTGATACCTAAATATAAATATAAAAATCGTTAAAAAAAAACGTTATAGTAGGTTAGAACAGAGATTTCTTTAAACGTTTTAGAAGTATGTTTCAACAACAAATAAGAACTGATCTTAAAAAATCCGATCTATCTCCTTGAACTTCTCACTCGGCGTTTATTTATCCATTAATTGAAAACAAGATCCCGACCGATTAATTTATACATACTTTCTCATAGAAGAAAACCTCTCGTTATTCGTGCTACATCCTTCTGAAATTCTCTCTCCATCTCACAGGATGGGTAACCTTTCCTTTGAACAACACTTCTCCTACTTCCGTGTCACTCATAACAATAAACATTAATCATCACTATAAATTGTAATTTCAACTTAAATACTTCAATTTTGAAAATATGTTCCAGATGATTAATCATAAAGTTTGTTGGTTGTTAGTTTTGAAAGGGCGTTTAACAGCCTGGTCATCAAGGCCTTGTTTGTTTGTTTGTTTATTAAGAAATTAAGGCGTAAAACACATCGGTCATCAACGCCAACACCCCACTCATGTACATACCCAGAAGGCCTTGTTGTTTCACAGTCATAGTTTTGGTATGGTGTACTGATCCGCACCAGTGGGACTCATTTCCGTGAGATATGAAATATTATCTAGCTAGGCAATTATAATTTGTTTAATAATCGTAACGATAGTGGAAAGGGTGATGAAAAGCAGATAAGCAACTGTTGTAATTTTAAAAATAAGGCAAGATAAATAGATAATTATAATAATTAAAGGCTGGCTATTAAGTTAGTCTGATGGATGAATTTAATGACTCTTTCTATAACGGATTCATCGTATCTCAACGTCATTGGAACATTTGTTGGTATCCCTAACTGGTTCAGAGTTAATGTGTAGTGATGCCATTAATCATAAAGTTTGAACCTTGAGTGTAATTATTCTCAGGAGACTTTTATCATGGAATAAAATTATTTTATCATAATATACATAAATTATTGACAGTATGTGAATTTAAAGGAGATAGTCAGGACTGCGGTAAAAAAAAAAAAAAAAAAAAAAAAAAAAAAAAAAAAAAAAAAAAAAAAATAGATTCTAACTGTTTATTGACGTTGAGACCTACTATGTTGGCCTTGGTCTGGGCTGTTGTGATGGATGGAGTTGTATACAATGAAAATTGTTTGTTTACATCTCCACTCATCACAACAACCATAATGAAGACCTACATCGTGGGTCGAAACTTTGGCAATCAATAAATATTTCAAAACTACTTTTTCTTCTTCACTGCAACCCTGATCTATTTCACTTGTTTTTATATCTAATTTCAGTTATTTTTGATCTATTTTTTTTTTGTTAGTCTGATTTATCAATCTATTTTTCTATTTAATTACTAACGGAGTGAAAAACATTACATTTAAAAATTAGCAACCACTGTGAAAATACAACTTAGCGAACCATTAACCAATGAAATTATAATAAACTAATATTATAAAAAAAATATATACTTAGAATATTCAAAAGATATATTAATCCGTTACCTTTTGAAGCCCACTAAATAAGGAGAGATCCGTGAAAGGTCTACCGAGAAAAGAAGATTTGTGAAGGGAGTGATGAGTGAATACTATTATTGGCCTGGAATGGCCTTATAGCCTTAAAGCATTCATAAAGGTCTGCCCTTAGAGCTCAGTTGGATTCACCCTTATAAAGCCTTCCTTTGCTAGGTATCTTTCCAAACCTTTTAGCTTTCTTTTTTTAGTCTCCTGGCTTCTTATTACAGTAGTCCTAGTTCTGAAGTTACTACAGGATCATTTTTCCCTTTGTCATAGAAAAGTCTGATATCAGGGCTAGAGTTCAGGAGTATAGTCTGGACGGACCTAGTTCTGTGAGTGTACCAACGGTCCTGGGGTTGGTATATAAGAAAAAAAAAACTAGCTAGGAAATTTTACCGTTCAGATTTAATCAGAATAAAAAACTTTTACTCTCAGATTCCTGGGTGTTTTTTTAAAACTTGTTTTGTGTATCCCGCAATCTGCAAGAATTGTATTTCTGGAATTAGTTTTTAACTGGATTAACTTTTATTGTTCAATTTCGTAGGCTTCGGCCCGTCTTATATACGCAATCTTCAACTGTATAATTTTATTATTTTGGAAATATAAGCCTTTGTTTTACAATTTAATGGAAAATAATTATATATCATATTACTGTTTAACCGAGTAAATATATACATCAATCTAATTATTTAAGTATTACGAATCAAGTAAGCAGTGAACATATGGTTAATTCCTAATATCTGATCTCGCAAATCACTATCTCATATACGTTATATTTTCAATAACTTTAAATCCCCTGGCGTGCTATATTTCAAGACAGAGAACTATTGGATATTAATGTGGATTAAAATATATTTTTTTCTTCCACTATCAAGTCAATATTAAATTATAGAAATGAAAACATAATTGTAAATATAAAATAATATTTATATAATTAAAAATCATGACAAATATAATTTTAAAACTTTGATCATTATTAAGGATTTGTTTAAAATAATCACTGTATATATTATTTATTTGGATATACTTAGATCATTTTGTTTTATTGTAATCTTTAGTTGCTCTTTAAATTTAATTCTCCTATATTTTTTGTATTATTTATATCAGATATCGTGTTACATATTTGTATGTATTATTTTATGCTGTATAATATTAAATTTATTATATATTATTTTGTTTTTTATATTTTATATTATTTTCTTATTTCAATTAAGTTCACATCATAGTTATTATAAATTCATTAGCTCACTATTATTAATTTTTTTAAATATTTATTTATTGATATTTACAACTGTACATTATAATACATTTAGTAAATCTGATCTAAGTTAAATTGGAGTGTTACAGGCGTATAGAGAAACTACCCATTGGTAGCACTCTAAATTATTAATTTAAAATTCGTTTCATTATTATTCACTTTATAAGTTCTATCATTTTTGTGGTATTTTTTAAATTGAATTATTAGATTTATTGCTAGAAATTAATTCATATTGTAATGTTCTAGCTTATAAATCATAGTAGCCCAGACAGCGCTCTAATATTCAAAAGTGTAACTAATTTATATTTATATAACAATTTATGTATGTTACTTTGGCACCGACTGATAGATGTTATCTGGTCGGACCAATAAAGAGATAAATCAACCGTAGTTTTTACTCCTACTGTCATTATAAAAACAATTTCAGAGCATCATCCTGAGCGATCTAAAACTCTGGGAATGTGTAAAAATAAATTTACCCTAACAAAATTATAAGATTGGGAAAACAATAACCAAAAGCATGTTATTGTTCATATTTTATATTTTTTAAAAATATTTTGTGTAGAATCAAACGCAATTAAATAATAAAAATCTACCACATTGAGATGAAATTAATAATTATTTCAAAACAGCAATTATATATTATTCAGTACGATAACCCTCGTACTATATTTCATGCTGATTAATGACAGTAAATTCTGACTGTTGTAATAACTATCATGGAAAAACAAAGTTGTGTTCATTGTTTATTACCATTGTCAATAAAATATATTTAGTTTTTCAAGTTTTGAAGTTATGGCAATGGTCAGATTCTCCACTCAAGTTGAGTGTTTGCGACTTTAGTGCACTTGCTCAGCCTCCACTGACTCACAAGTGTTGCGGCGAGAGTGATGTGCAGGGATCTTTTGAGTTCTGCTGTAGCCCTCCCACGTGGGGATTAGAGTGGGCTCAGGGATCCTCAGGTCGATTGTGTAAATATTGTATCATTATGTTATTTTTTTCATACACATAGTTTGATTATGTTCATTTTGTTTATCTTTTTGTTTGAATATATTTTAAAAGAGATTTTTTTTTCATTCATTTACTTATTTGTAATTTTATTATGAAAATGATCATTCTTATTCTTATTCTATTTCTATTGCCCACAACTGTGTGGCAGATTGTAATATCTATCAATAAATAAAAAGTTTTTCAAATTCACAAAATTGAAAATTGTGATCGAAATATGAATGAAAATTCTTATTATGAGTTTTCTTAGTGGTGAAAAATGATTATCAACTATATTTCTGCCCTGAATACAACAAAAGATAAAAAGTCTTTTGTGTACTTTAGAATCAGGTCCGAACAAATCGGGTGCCTTCACCTATTTCTGATGTCCCAGTCTGTTTAAGGTAGGTGCGTGAAAATATTTTTCTCATTTAATTTATTGTAAAATTCTCTCATAATTCGTTTTATTTTAATACAAAGAATAAGAAACGGTTGATGACTACAAATAAATAAAATTAAAGGTAATTAAGAGGAAGTTTTTTTTTTTTTTTTTAATTCGGGATTTAAGCTCTGAAATACAATTTCAATTAAAAAACTTAGTTAATTTAAAGACCACTTGATTATACATCGATATACCGAGTTTAATCTAAATCTTTTAATCAGTATTAAAAAAAAATGTATTAGATAAAGTGAAACTTTCGGACCGTTGATTTTATTAAAAACGTTACTACAACATCATTATATATCAGCCTTGAATATCTAATTTCAGTTTCATACAACTTTTTGTTTTTGAGCTACGCTGTTCACAGACATATACAAAAAATGAATTTATGTCACAAAATTGAAATCGAACATTAGATAAGTGAAAGTAAATAATGCTTGAGGGATGCCTTTAAGGATGCCCAAACTTAATTTTTAATGAAATGGAATAAATTTTAAAATGAATTGTTTATTATCTAATAAATTGACCTAATATGTTATTACCGCATTTTGGACGATTTATTTTACGGGATCAGATTAAATTAACTACTACTTTCTGAAGAAGCAGCTCTAAATCGTTACTGAAACGGATGATTTAACTGGTAGCCGATATAGCATTTGGTGGTGTGTATTCCGTGCTGTCCTGTAATAAATCTTCCCTCCCTACAGATAACCGAAAACAGTTCCTTACCGTCAGCAAAGGAATTTTCCCAACTTTTCGAATCAACATGTCTATTATCTTCATCATAATTTCTATATCATCTATATGTACGTATGAGGAAGTTTATTTTAATTTTAAATTAAGTAAAGGTTGAAATAGTGTTAGAAATAATTTAAGTAATGTACCGACTTAAAGTTATAATATTAGTTCAGTTCCTTATTATTTTACCATAGCAACACTATAGACTTTATGTTTAAGAATAATATTCATGAGCTAGTTAGATGTAAATAACTCCTAGGTGATGGAACAGGCGTTCAGAATTTTAAATCATCATTATATTGTCCTGAAATGATTATTTCATTTGGTACATATTTTGTTTTTTCTTTCAACTCATGGTTTTTCTTTTTACACTTTTTTTTTTTAAATATTACTTTAGTGCTTGTTTAGCTCAATTCTTAATTTTTTTTTTTTTTTTTTTAGAATTGCTCAATTCCGACACAATATTCTTGTTATAGTGTGTGGGAAACGATTTTCCTTTTTCCCTTAGCAATTTATCCTAACTAGTAGTAATTTACGTTTATATAATGTTCTCTTATGTCACAACAAAAAAAAACTGTTATATGTATACCCTTTATGCTAGTTTAAGATTTATTAAATACCATTGTTATTTTTATTCTTTTTATTATTCATTCTAGTTTTTAGTTATTCATTCTAGACATTTTATTTTTTCGATTGTTGTTTTTCTTCTTTTTATTATTCATTTAAAAAACATACATAGAGAATGTATAACCTTAATGTGTTCCCTAGGTAATCGATCTAGTCCGAACCAGATATCACTCCTTCCATTATAAACTCAAACCTGCTAGTTTCCAACCTTGAATCCTCTTCCATTCCTGACAATCCTCCGAGGCGCCTGAAAAGAAGATAGCCACGAGACTTGCTAATGTAAAATGTCATTAGAATGCAATCAATGGTTAATCTCTAGACGCCTGTAACACTCCATTTTAACTAAGACCAAATTTACTGAATGTATTATAATACACAGTTGTAAATTTCAATGAAGATATTAAAAAAAAAAATTATTCACTCTAGTTTTTATTTTTATTTTTTTCGATTTTTGTTTTTCCTCTTTTTATTATTCTTTCTAGTTTTTACTTACCTTATTTTATTTCTTAAATTTTTTTTCAATTGTTAATTTTCTTCTTCTTTTTATTGTCTATTCTAGTTTTAAATTAACTTATTTTATTTTTCAATTATTTTCCTTGTTTTTATTATCCGTTCTAGTTTTAATTAGGTTATTTTAATTTTTCAATCATTTTTCTCCTTTTTACTTTCCATTATAGTTTTTAATTATTTTAGTTTATTTTTTAATTATTATTTTTCTTCTTTTTCTATCCATTCTAGTCTTTACTTACCTTATTTCATTGCTAATGTCATAACGTGTGGCTTGGTTTCCTTCAATTGATTTAAAGACCGCATATAACACATTATCTGTGTACACTTATTCTTTTAACACTTTATTAAATAGTAATAACCAATATCAATCAATAAACAGTATTTTATTAAAATTAATTAAAGTTGAAGTATTAATAAATAAATCTACGACATTCTGTTAAAAGAATTCTTTGGTACTTATGACCACTTGGAATCTAATAGAACTAAAACGTGAAACTGCTCATCATTTCCTAATACTTCAGCACTTGTCAAACACTCTATATTTCCAATGTTATAAAAGTTCCATTATGATTACTAATATTAGGCCTATTTGCGTATATGGGATTTCGTAAATTATTATTTAATAAATGACATTATATATCTTGGATCAGTGCCAAAAAAAATACTTTAGGGACGTGTAAAATGGCTTCATAGAGGACCAAATAAACTGGCGTTACCAAACAATAGTGTATAAACTGATTTAATATATGAAATAAAATAAAATAATGGAGATTAGTATTATGAATATTATTTTTAGCCTTGATTCTTTGAATAAATGAGGAAAAAACCATAGGTGGAGAGGAGGTTGTAATACATTTTAATAGATATAAATTTGTCATAAAACAAACGAAAAACAAAACCAAAGAGCAATTTGTAAAATTTTAAACAATATAAATGTGAATAACATATTTTTAGGAAATATGTTACATGTATTCAAATGTCACACCGTTACTGCGTGGGTATCACATCATCAACGGAATGGGACATCAGAACGACTCTTTAGTGGTTTCTTCGCATATTTTTGTTTACCAGAATTTTTATAAATTTTAAATTCGTATTTATTATGTATACAAATATTTATTATTTAAAAATGGCCAAATCTGTTGACACTAATGGTAGAGTAAGTTACCTAACTCCCACTTTGTTTATGACTAAAATCCTTCTGTCATATAATATTTTATTTGGAGTTCACGCATTCCATCACTCATACAACCTTTATAGAGATATGATTTTTTTAAAGGTTTTCCTAGAAAATCAGATTTTTTTTTCAAACTTTATCAACAGTACTAAAGATTCCTCAATATTTGTCGTCATTTTCGAGATCTAAAATAGATTTCCTGTGATTAGGCAACCGTTTAGTACAAAAATAAATTGAATATCTTCGGAATTACTTTCAAGCCAACTTATTAACGAGAGTCATTTAAACTATTGTGGCATTGGGCAGTGACTACACCGCACTGAGCCTTCAAAATGAAAAAAATCTAGCGTTTACAGTGAATCTAGTACTTTTCCAGAAAAGTGGAAATCTTAGGAACTATGTTAATATCGAAGGAATAAAAATAAGCAAACTTAATAGAAATAGGAGTACTATCAGATGACGACCTTCGTTTATTGTTATTTACAACTTTATACAAATATATAAAACAAGTAAATTTGCTGTAGGTGACATAGTGACATGATACAAACATGTGGAGAATCTACCCACTGATAGAACTCCAATAACATTTCTAGAAGAGAAGATCTCGAGGCCATCTTCTTTTCAGGCACGTAGGAGGATTATTAGGTAATGAAGGAGAAGCCAGGTTAGAAACAAGTGGATTTGGGTGGTTGAGAAATTTATCATGGAAGGAATAGTATCTGGTTCTGGCCAAATCGTGAACATATGGAACATTGAGGTCCGGATGGATGACTTGATTTGTGACAAAGTAAGGAATATTAAGGATTTTACGAAGGATTTTGGACTGTAAGGATTAGATTCGGGAGGAATTTGATGGTTTAGTGGAGCCCCAAATCTCAAGAGTTTAAATCTAAAGATGATTTTGGGATTAAGGATTAAAAACGTGGATCTGTTATTAAATATTCTAGAACTAATGCAGAAAGCTGTGTTTCTTGGTACTATAATAAAAAAAATTATCAATATTAAAGATTAAACTTTTCTAACCTCATCCTTAACCCAGGATGAGTTACTACTTACTACTGATAGGTACTACTTCCGATAAAATTTGGGAACAAGGAAAATTCCTAAATAATAATAATACATGTAATTAGAAAATAGCAGCTATTTCCTAGCTCATTGCTTTAATCGAGTAGTTTCGAAAATGGTTTATAAATACTCAGTTACAGTAAAGAAACTTGGATTAATATGGGGAAAAGATTTATGATTTAAAAACCCTTTAAAAAATCACATTTCAACAACGGCTTAAGATACGAAGGTGTGACTAGTGGCTTTGAACTATATGTTTGGTACAGTACACCCACCTTAATTACTAACATTTCCTCCCGAACTATTATGGTTAGACGTAATTAGAGCTTAAATTAGTTCAACCAAAACCATAGGAAACTTTATAACTAAAATTCCCATAGATACAAAGTTAATTTATTTATGAATAATTAATATATGAACACTGTATCTAAGACAACATTAATCATTTAGTTAGCTGTACTTTCAGTTCTTCCGTTTTTGTTTTTCCCCAAATCTAAATGTGTTAAAGTAAATATTTCTATTATCTAGTTACAGTGGCGATATAACAAATCCTACCTTTTCCATAATTATTCTTTTATCGAACAATAATGGAAATTTGTCTAAGGAGTCACTGATTTAACCAACGTATATTGCCATTTATTGAAGATAGTTTTCTTTCCCATCCTTGTCTTTATTTTTTCAAATTCTGACTCCAGTATTGGACCTTGGGTCGCTGTAAAAACACCGGCCATATTGTTGCGGGAGAAAACCATTTTTCCACTCTGTTATTTCAAGAAACAGTGGACTCTTTTTAGAACTAATATATTGTTTTTTTCTTAAGAATTATCTATTTATCTTGAAAAGTTATTAGCTTATCATTGAGAAAAGACATCCAACTTCAAGATCAACATTAAATACATTTTATATCTTCGAAGCAACCCGAATGTCCAGTTAATAGGTTTATAATTAAAACTAACAACCCTCCCACTTTCAATGGATTTCATGTTGTATAACCTTGCCGTACGTGCTTCCTTATCTACTATTAGATTCATATCAATTCAACAGTAATTTTATCTATTTTATTATTAATTAAGAATATATGATTTTTTAAAAAAATAATATTATTAAATATTTCTCAATAGGTTTTCAAAACTATTAGAATTTAAGTTTTTTTTTTTTAACATCCTTCGCATCTTATTATCGTGAAGGATAGTCTCTCTGGGATGTCAATATTTTGTGAAAATTATTTTATTTTTTTATAGAACGTTGTAGCCAGAGTGGTTGGTTTAGAAGGTTCGATTCCACCTCCAGCTGTCAGGTCCTAAATGAAGGACAAAATAAAATTTTAAAAAAGTGTACTCCTCTATTATTTTTATCGTCATATTTCTTAACTGTATTTCTGTAAAACAGAAACAAGAAGTAATACGTTTGAAAACTTTGGAAATTTAAGTAATGTGGTAATTAAGATTAAAGGAAAATGATATTACACCATTGTCTCCAAAACCAGTTGAAAGATATTTTTTCGGAACATTTTAGTAGTATTCAGTAATTATAGGGATCAAGAGATCCTTGGTAGTAAGGACGCCAACAGAGTGTTATTTTTTTTATTTAAAAAAAAATAGGGTCAGTGAACCTTAAAAGTTGTAAATTAAGTAATGTTATGAAAATGTTTCGATGAAAATCTAGCAAAGTGCCTTATCATTCTTGGGTGCCCAGAAATGTAAATGTAGTAACTTTTTAGATTATTTGCTGATGCTATCTATTATTGACTGTTAAAATAATATAATAGAAACTTCTATTTTTTTTTAATATTAATTTATTGCTATTTACAACTGTACATTATAATACATTTAGTAAATTTGATCTAAGTTAAATTGGAGTGTTACAGGCGTGTAGAGAAACTACCCATTGGTAGCACTCTAATGACATTTTACATTAGCTGGTCTCGTGGCCATCTTCTTTTCAGGCGCCTCGGAGAATTGTCCGGAATGGAAGAGGATGCAAGGTTAGAAACTAGGGGGTTTGAGTGGTTAGGGAGTTTATACTGGAAGGAGTGATATCTGGTTCGGGCTCGATTGGTATAATAACTTCTATTTTAGAATTCTTTGTAATGCTTTTTAAAATTTTTGAGTATTTCAGAATTATAGGTTTATGGCTCTTTTCCCTCAAGGCGAACAGTTATTCAGACAGCATATTCGAATCATGTCGATAGGGAGAATACTGACGGACCTATATCAAACTTTTGTACTTTCAAGATCCTGAAAATTTCTGGCTAGAGAAAAATATTGATAAATCTGAATGCAACACTACTAGTTACATCGGTATTTCAAGTTACAGCACAACTGATACAGTACAATATAATGTCAATGTAAATCTTCTTTACTTATAACCAATTTTTTTAAATGGAAAATAATAAAATGTTGAAAACTAAATAACGATATTCCACTGAAATACAGATAATGATCGAGTAATATCAAATGGTATCACTTTCAGTATTTACAAACAATCTCAAAGAAAAGCTGGACTGAGGTTAAAATAATATATTAGATTAAACTATTGATTTGTTTTTCGTTAATAAATCAATATTCGAAAATAAATCGACATCATGAAGAGAATATAACATTCTCTTTAATGAAAGGAATAGCCCCTTTGTAAATTTGAGTTCGTATCTCATAGTTGAAAAATTAATTTGCACATGATTTTAGGGGATGGCCGAATGAAAACATTTTTTAGTTAGAAAGGGTTAATAAATGTCGATTTAGGATCTATTGAAATTGGATCTGTTGATGGTCATGATGATGATGAAGAAGTAAAATATATTGAAAGAGGTGAACTTACTCCCAAAATTTCTTCTCCTCCTTCGCAGTCATCTTGTCTAATGCCGGGGAGATACTCCATAAATGTTCTACTCATACATGATGACTTTCATTGAAGAATGGAAAAAAAAAGATTTGCCCAGAGCAAAAAAATGGCTCTCTCATGCCCTTAGTCTCTTTTTCTGTTTTTCTTTACGCTACTGCCAGCTAGAGAGTTTAGTTCTTTACTGTATTGACCACTAGTGTATACTTAGGCATATACATATTAATTACTATTAGGTATGTCCGTGAATTGCGGTGAGCCACTTTCAGTTAACATCTTTCGTTTTTTTAAAGAAGCAATATTAGATTAAAGAATAAATTATTTTTACTTAATTATCAATAAATCAATATCCAAAAATAATTTTTTTTTAATAATTTATTTATTGATATTTACAACTGTATACATATATACACACCAAGTAAATTTGCTGTAAGTGATATTATGACATGATAAAAACATGTGGAGAATCTACCCATTGATAGAACTCCAACAAAATTTCTAAAGGAGAAGATCTCGAGGCCATCTTCTTTTCAGACGTCTAGGAGGATTATTAGGTAGTGAAGGAGAAGCCAGATTAGAAACGAGTTGGTTTGGGTGGTTGAGAAGTTTATTATGGAAGGATTGGTATCTGGTTCTGGCCAAATCGGCAACAAAAAATAAATTGAAATTGTAAAGAGAATATAATATTATATTTCATGAAATGTTCTTTAAGTGGAAATAGGAAATTCAAAGAGACTCCTCCGAACGTCAGTTACCCCCTTGCATGACTTGTCTTAATTAAATTATGTTTTATGATCCCTGTAGGTACCTTCGCTAAGTTATTGCAGCCATTAAAACATTCCCTGCTGATATTTACAAATGTCTCATTCCATATTTACAAGCCCATTGTATTGAAATGAGGACATATTTAATTTAACAGAAATCATTAGGGATCCTTTGTCTTTTCATTTTGTCTGCATTGACCCAAATTCCAAAATTGTTTTGTTATCACGCACGGGAGGGACTCTATGAATGGATATATTGATGACCTACCTCAGGATGATAGCTATTTAGTTAAGCATCTCTATAAACATAAAAACTGGATATAATTATTTCATAAAAATTTACTATCTTATTTTCGAATATCTATTATCAACCGTGTCATAATTCTAATTCCTTACCACGTCGAGTCGTTAAGAAGATCTGGCAGAGGTTCTGACTAGACTCTATCCCTGATGAAGACCTGAAATTCAGGTCGAAACGTCGGGCAAATAAATAGTTTTTGTCTATTTTCTGACTGCAGCTCCACCATCTTCTCCACAGTCCTATAAAAATAATAAATGTTAAGTTATTAGAAGCTGTTCTTAATACTTTTAATTTTATTTTACAGATCTGGAACCTTAGTCGCTGAAACTATTCAGTTCAGAAGTCATAAAAAGTAAGTTTTTATAATATATCTCTTTATTATTATTATTATAAATAGAAATCATATGTGTCCTAGTTCTGCAAAAAACTCCTCCTTGGGCAATGTACCGCTTAATTAATAAAATAAAAAAATAATAAATAAATCTGTGTCGTTACAACCCATTTCAGAGAGGTTCAGTACTTTTTAAGGAAATAGTTTTACAAAACCAACGGTTGGGCAAGCAGGTTATCTAGTCAGACTGCCACATTTTTTCCCAATTAAGGGTATCCTCTTTATAAGGATGAGTGATCATCGGAGGGCTTCTGAACCCCCACGGTAGATCCAAGCCTAATGTAACAGAATTAGTAATTATCTGGCATTGGAGTTACTAGCACAGTGCATTACCACTGCACTATCCCGCTCCTCAATTAAATAAATAAAAAATAATATTTTTATTACCTAACAAGGGGTTTGGTGTAATACTTAATGAATTAGCGCTATTTTCGATAAACGGCTGGTGTATGGAAATCAAATTCAGATCAAGTTTAATCGTAAGAATTTTCTCCTTTCCTATTGAAATATCGAGAATAACTTTATACGGACTGGAAGATATCTCTAAACCAAGAACATTCCACAACTCATAAAACAGATTTCCTCAGCCACGTTAGAACATGGGCCAGAAGGTAGGTGTTCCATCCTCCCCTAGTTGAGAATAACGCAGTATCTGACTAGTTGGTAGATAACCTCCATAGAACTTTATTTACCTACCCTCACTATACACTCAAAATAAAAAAAAATAATGTAAATAAATTGTATTAATTATATTATTTAATAAAAAAAAAAATTGTAACTAAATTTTTGCTAACCAATTTTTTAAACTTATCTGTTAAGCTATTATAAAACTTTTTCATTCACTTATAAAATCATACTGAGTTCAATTCCGTTTTGATACTATTTTATCTTTACTTAAATGAATGTTGGTATATCATTCATTTAGGTCAAGATGAAACTGAAAAGGAAAATTAATGCAAAGCATTTGAATTACTCTCACATCAGATAGAAAACGCAGTAACTGTTATTTATCATAATTTTAAACATATAAATATGCAGTAAGTGATATACAACACTTTTGACATTTTTTAAAAAAAGAAAAGGTCCTGATTACAATGATGTCTAAATGTGTAAAGAATTGACCTCAAATTGACGATGTCTTTCTGAAGGAAAACAAGAGCCAGGAAGAAAAAAAGGCAGTTATCTCACCCCAATTTTTGTTTCCTTCAATGAAAGCTATGTATAATTACTAGTCAAAACTGATGAGTCTGTCAAGTATAGGTAGGAGGAATAAAAAATGGCAGCTGTTTCAAAACCTTAAACAAACAATGATTTTTCATTCGGAGCTCTATATCATAAAAACTACCAACAACACTAGAAAATTTAAGAGAGCAATATTTGAAGAAGAGTAAATTTGCTGAAATATTAGCCCAAAAAGATCTATTTACGTCCAATAGTTCTCGAGATATAGCTTTTTAAAAAGCAAAACTTCTTAAAAATCCACTGAAAGATTAGTAGTTAGTTAATTTATTTTGAGAAATCTATATCTCAGGAAGTATGAGACGTACAGATGTCTATTAAGACTCAAATTAAAGCTAGTTTAATGGACTATAAAGAAGTTTACGACCTTTAACTTCGTAGGAATAGTAGTTTTCATCATATTTGCTAAAATAAATTGATTTATAGTAGTTTGGACAATAAATTTGATATATGAAAAACTTCATTTCAGAAACCATTGGACGTACTGATGTCTACCAGCTCTCAAATTAAAGCTAGTTACATTTACTACAAAATAGTTAATTATGTTTATCTTTGTAGGAGTAGTAGTTTTTATGATATTTGACAAAATAAACTCACAAAATGTTAATTTCTAGTTGTTTGTATAAAATTGGGTTTTTGAAATAAAATATATCTCTAGATCCATAAGACGCACATATGTCTGCCAACACTCAGTATAAAGGAAATTTAACTTACTATAAAGTATTTTATGACAGTTATCTTCGTAGGGGTAGTAGTTTTTATGATATTCACATATGAATATAAATTTGGCAAATGAAAATTTGTTCGCATAACTATAAATCAATTTATTTTAGCAAATTTCATGTAAACTATTACTATTACGAAGATAAACATCATAAACTAATTTATAGCACATTAAACTAGCTTTGATTTGAGTACTAATAGTCATCTGTATGTTAAATGGTTTTTGAGATATAAATTTTTCAAAATTAATTCACTAACTACTGATCTTTTATTACGCCTATACATTATTTTTATGAAATGTTGCTTTTTAAAAAAGTTATATCTCGAAAACTATTTAACACAAAAAACTCTACTAGGGCTCATATTTTAGCAAATTTACTCTTCTTTAAATGACGTTCTCTTAGGTTTTCTTGTGTTGTTCCTACCTTTTAAGATATAGAGCTCCGAATGAAAAATTAGTTTTTTTATCGCTTTGAAACAGCCGCCATTTTTTATTTCCCCTACCTATACTTGGCAGACTCATCAATTTAGACTATTAATTATACATAGTTTTCTTTAAATTGATTAATAATTGGGGTGAGAGGGGTGGAATAAATGCTTTTTTTCTCCTCTTGGACTCTTGTACTATTTTAAAAAGACCAAAAACAAAACAATCTGGCACGGGTTATAAACATTTATTTTGGTAAGATAACAATTGAAAACATAAAATAAAACTGTCCTTCAAAATAAAATAAAAGAATAAACAAAATTAATATATAAAATAAAATATTGACGGACTGTGATGGGTCAAAGACGAGATGGACCCTGAAGAGAATATTGTACTCTCTGAACGGTCAGAACCGATGTTTTCATCTACGATTGTTGAAACGTTGGGTCGACGCCTAACTATTTAAGCAGAAAGGATCTGATGATAATATCTACTGATATATTTACGATATATACGAAGTACACAAAGGCGACTGAGCGAATGATATTAATCCGTAGAATGTTGCCTTGTTCCTAGGTAAAATTCCTTCCGTCTGTTTCTCCTGCACTTTAATATTTACAATACAAAGAAATAAATACAGATAAGAGGGATATTTTAAAATAAAACACACTTCTAACGCAATAAAAATGTAATTAAAAAAAAACTACATCTATTAATAAATATTTTTAAATTAATATTAAATAGAGGGTTAACATCTTCATTCCTTTATTTCATTGATTCTCAGAATTTTAATTTTTGTTTTATGTATTGATGATATCTGTTGTGTAAAAGGAGTAAAAAAAAATATAATCTAAATAAAGATAAGATTAAATATATGGGCTTTTGTACTGTTCTTTTTTTATTAAAGTCTATGCACACTGTAATAAAAAAGCATGTACTACTGTGTATGACACTAATTATGATGAAATGCAAAGACAATTAAAAACTCAAAATTTCAATTTCATTTTCTAAAACCGTGTTTTTTGTACTTAATTAATTTGCTTTACGCAGTTAGCAGCTCGTTTTCTCTATTTAGTATTAGTACTCTTGCATTCCAATTTCCTAATCTGATGCATTTTCATCTGTTTAATAATGTTCTTATAAATTTAATTTATTGTTCTTTAGTATATGAGTTACTTTCAGACTAACACTCCCTTCTACTTCACATTACATAGTGTTTTGGACTATACTCTCTTGTTAACGCCATAATATAATTACCTTGTAAATAATTGTAAATAGTATTTGAGTTTTATTAGTATTCAATTTAGTTACATTTATTTTTATTTGTATTGTTT
The DNA here is from genome assembly GCF_000696795.3 of Halyomorpha halys. Taxonomy (NCBI): domain Eukaryota; kingdom Metazoa; phylum Arthropoda; class Insecta; order Hemiptera; family Pentatomidae; genus Halyomorpha; species Halyomorpha halys. Next base: position 178,507 of record NW_027114485.1, on the reverse strand, counting down.
TATTTAGATTTAGTTATTTGAAAAGAAAAATGTGTAATTATATTTGTTTGTAATAATGAGTAATGGAGGCAGTTGCTAGGGGTGATCCTTGTTGCTAAGAAGCGTCACCTAGCAACGGACCGACCATCTTAGTTTTTTTAGAGCAGTTCTCACTAATTAGTGGCCCTGGTAGCGTCCTCAGCAGCCCTCTCTGCGTTTATAGTTTAATAGTTTGGACATTTGTTGAGTGTTTTAGTCGTCACTACAGTTCGAAACCAGACCTTTTCTGTGTTTCGACTTTAATATGAGTTCCGACTAATTAGTGGCCCTGATAGCGTCCTCAGCAGCCCTGTCTGCGTTTGGTTGATATTATTTTATTAGACATTTTTTTAGTGTTATGTTCTTCATAATAGTCGGAACCAGACCACTTCTGTGTTTCGATTTTAATATGAGTTTTGGATAATTAGTGGCCAGGAAGTGTGTAACCAGCCCTGTCTGCGTTCATTTTGTCGGCTCGCCTAATACAATACGACTGTTGGATATTTGGACCATCGATGAGCCAGACCTACACATCTCGGCAGCACCTCTTCCCCTGACCTATCGGAGTGGAGCAACCTTTCGTCGTGCAGTATTTATTTTACATATTTATTTCTTTTTTTGTGTGTGTAAATTAGTTTTATTGACATTTTCATAATTTATCGAACAATTTTATTTTTATCTGAGAGGGTTTTTATTTTTACTTGTATATTTTGTTTATGTTAGCCTTAATTTTTTTTTGTTTTTGTTTATGTTTGTTTATGTTAGTAAAAATATTTTAAAGTGTTTAAATTGAACCAAATAAATGTTTAATCCGAGCCAGTTTGGTTTTTGTTCATTTTAAAGCCTTCCAACAAAAAGACATAATCGATTTGAGGTGGCTTTAACTCTCTCTGATGCAGTGTTGGACCACATCCCCAGGCTATAATAAGTATCCGTCCTCCTTCATCTGCCCCTAACTAACTCTACAGTATAATCTCGGTTATTGGAACTAATTACTACAGGCGGGTATTGAAATTACTGAAAAGTTCGGATTACAAAGAGTTCTTGGGAAAATGATGTACAAAAATTCAACTAGATGAATGTACATAACTATTTTTATTTGTTTCATTATTTTTTTTTTTTTTTTACAAATTTTTAGGAAATTTTACAGTTTGATATTTTTAATATTAAATTTTAAAAAATGTGTTTTCTTTTACATCACCAGTAATGCTAAGTGATGTTTTAATTTGTTAAAACTATAACATTGTTCATCTATAAGTGAAAAAAGTATGGTTTTATTTTAAAACGTGTTAAAATAAAATGAGTCCACCAGTAAAATTTGTATTATCCATATTTCTACTATTAATCAAAATAGTTTTACAGAATCAGATGATTTTTACAATAGAAATTGTGTATTTCTAACTCCAACAAAACATATAGGAATCAGATTACACTTACATAGGGATCAGATTATCCAATGTCGAAACTGTGAAATTTTCAATTTCCATGGTGATTTCAATAACTTGCCAATAGATCGGGAAGTTAAAAATTTCCTTTACACTTTTATTTAAAAACACAAAAATTTGTTTCTTACTAAGTTTTCTTTAAAATAAAAGTAACTTTTTCTTTATGCCAGTTGGGATTATTGGAGTGTTCGCAGTAATGGAGTGTACCGAAGTTCGGATTAACAAGATTACACTGTACTACTAGAATTCAACAAGTGGATTACATTTTCCATTTAAATTTTTAACAATTCAAAGTGAAGGATTAAAATTATATATATTTTTTTTAATATGTTTCTCATTAACAATTAAATGCTTACATTTAGCTACGTCTCAGTTTAGTTCCACCGGCGAACTGGTTATTGGGTCAGTACGGATAAGTTTATTTCGCTTTGGTTATTTCCAGGGGGTATGCATTCGCCACGGAAATGTAATCCATCTTGCATTCCATTGTATCAAACTTATAATCAACTGAATTGGAATAACTAAACGTGATGAGTCTCGGTTTGTTCCGTTTGTTAATTTTACATCAACTGAATTTGTTGTATTGTTCCTAAATTTTAAATGTATCATTTATTCAATAAATATGTAAATTCTATATTTTATGTGAATAACATCCTAAATAGGTTAGGATTGTTTTTTTTTAAATTCATGCATACGTATAAGATAAAAAAAAATCTGCGAAAATAGGACATTATTGTTCAATCATTACTTTTTGCCCATGATTTTAGTTAATAAGCATTTTAAGTTTTAAATTAAATCTTCCTCAAGATGTATAACGTAATATGTGACAGCAAGGAAGCCTAGATATTTTAAGAACTGTTTGACAGGAAGCGGTTACACTGATCGATCTTGAGGAGACCGATTTAGTTGACAGTGGCTAAGTTTAGTTCCAGTTGGCACAGTTTATATAAATGTTCCAAAACAAATAGAAAATCGCAAACAGATTTATCTTTTTTTGTTATGCCGGCTAACGAAGGCCACCTATGTCTTTAAAAATTATATTTTTGTCAACTACATGAGTCGTTAAACGTTTTTAGATTCAGTTAATTTGGCGCGATGTAGATTCTAATAATATCTGTACCTTTTAGTAATAATGATGTCTAAGTTTACATTGGTTGTACCCTCGCCTTGTTTTAATTATAGTAATAGAACTCTTCAATAACTGATAATAAATAATTTCCATTATTCCTTTATATTTTTTTTTACAATAATTTATACTCAATTTCACTACGATATATAAACAATTTTAAGGTTTCTTCCTCTTTTTTTTCATATGTTAATTCTTTAAATAACTTAAACGTGGCGGGAGAAGCTTATATGGATTTAAAGAACGTGAAACCTCCACTTTCAGATACTTTATGAGTGACGTTGAAAGTCTGGTACATCAAATATTCATTTTTATCCAGAAATATCTTTGTCTTTCAGCTTCATAAAACCGACAAGGTTAAATTTGTAGTTTCTATAACCTTTCGAATATGAAAAAATGAACTGAACTATAAATAGTTAACCAAATTGGATTTTTCCATATGTTCAAAGCCAGAACGTATTCCTGATATATATATTATTATTTTTTTTAAAAAATGGAAATTTGAGTTTTTTCTATGTTTTCCAAACACAAATCAAACCGAAATGTATGTTCTCGAACTATTTACTCAGTCTCGTTTAATTGTTAATAAAATAATATCTCGGTTCAGTTAGATTACAGATAAACGTACTCATTTTTTACATCTACCAATAAAATAAAAAAGGTTGAAAGGTTCCGAAATGATTCAAATAAATCATCAATCCACGAAAAGGAATACTTCTTATTAAATGCCAACATTAGCCAAACAAATATAAATGTAGTTCAACTACATCTGAACAACCTACTAACTTGGAATTCTCACAAAAGACTGCAAAGATAGGAAACTGCAGTTCAATTCTGACTATTAAATCATTACTAGACAAATTTACAATATCCTGATCTACACGAGCACAATAAGGCCTATTAGTACAAGAGCCGGAAAGAATAAAAGGCAGATACCTCACCCCGATTTTTGACCACTTTAATGAAAGCTATGTATAATTACTAGTCAAAATTGATGAGTCTGCCAAGTATAGGTAGGGGGAATAAAAAATGGCGGCTGTTTCAAAGCGATAAAATTTCATTCGGAGTCCTTTATCTTAAAAAGTAGGAACAACACAAGAAAATCTAAGAGAACATCATTTAAAGAAGAGTAAATTTGCTAAAATATGAGCCCTAATAGAGTTATTTACGTTAAATAGTTTTCGAGATATAGCTTTTTAAAAAGCAACGTTTCATAAAAATGTTGTATGGGACGCACTGAAAGATCAGTAGTTAGTGAATTTATTTTGAAAAATTTATATCTCAAAAACCATTTGACGTACAGATGTCTATTAGCACTCAAATTAAAGCCAGTTTAATGAGCTATAAAGTAGTTCATAATGTTTATCTTTGTAAGAGTAATAGTTTACATGAAATTTGCTAAAATAAATTGATTTATAGTTGTTCGGACAAATTTTCATTTGCCAAATTTCTATTCATATGTGAATATCATAAAAACTACTTCCCTTACGAATATAAGTGTCATAAACTAATTTATAGAAAGTCAAATTTCCTTTATTTTGAGTGTTGGCTGACATATGTGCGTCTTATGGTTTCTGAAATGAAGTTTTTCATAAATCAAACTTATTGTCCGAACAACTATAAATCAATTTATTTTAGCGAATATCATGAAAACTATTCCTACTAAGGTAAAGGTTATAAACTTCATTATAGTCCATTAAACTAGCTTTAATTTGAGTGTTAATAGACATCTGTACGTCACATAGTTCCTGAGATATAGATTTCTCAAAATGAATTAACTAACTACTAATCTTTCAGTAGATATTTAAGAAATTTTTCTTTTTAAAAAGCTATATCTCGTGAACTATTGGACGTAAATAGCTCTCTTAGGGCTAATATTTCAGCAAATTTACTTAATTTAAATCTCTTAGATTTTCTAGTGTTGTTGTTAGTTTTTAACGTATAGAGCTCCGAATGCAAAAGTAATGCTTTTTTAAGGTTTTTTATTCACCCTACCTATACTTGGCAGACTCATCAATTTTGACTAGTAATTATACCTAGTTTTCATTAAAGTAATCAAAAATTGGGGTGAGATAAATGCCTTTTTTTCTTCCCGGCTCTTGTACAAGGTTTCCTTCGGAAAGACATCGTGAATTTGAGGTCAATTCTTTACCCCTTTAGACCTTATTACATCATTGTAATCAGGACCTTTTCTTTTTTATAAAAGCCTTCCCGGCTCTTATACTATATCTGGAAATACGAAGTTGAATTTGGAGCTCTACTAAACCTTCGATTACATCTTGTATCCAATCCTTACACTCCATAATCCTCAATGCTCCTTACTTTATCACAAACAAAATCATCTATAAAGACCTTAAACTTTTTCTAGATGTATTTTATTATAATGTAATCCTATTTTTGTGTAAATACAGTTCTAAATATCAATAAATAAATTATAAAATAATATTTTTTCTGAAATACTTTATATTTTTTAACATACATTCAATCTTAATATTTTGAATTGATTAGCCATTTATAATATAATGAAAAAGCTATTGTTCTACCGACATTTTTTTTTTTTAGTGTCTTCACTTTTTGAACAGTTTTAAATTAATATTTGGGGATTAGTTAGGGATTGGTAGACACGGATGTATCAATTAAAACTATGTTTCAAGACCAATTTAGGTGGTAAGAACAATTTCTAACTTTCGATTTTAGATTAATTAAAAGTAAATAAATAATTCCCCTCAATATTAAAATTTAAAAAAAACTATATGTATATATATTTTTGCGTGTAGATTTTTATATAAGAGGATGTTGTGGGTTTTGGTGTAAAAAAGGACCAATTGTTTTAGGATTTTTTTATTTTCGGCGTTTTGGCCCCCTTTTTTGGGGTTTCTTCGGGGTTAAAAGGTTCCAAAAATTAATTAGTTAAAAAGGTTCCAAAAAAAAGAAAAGAAAACTGAGAATATTACAACAATAATTTTTCTTAAAAAATATTATTGTTGTAATTCTAAAACATATTATTGTAATTATAAAAAATATTGTTGTATTTTAAAAAAACAAAATTTTTTTGTATCTTTTTGCCCTGCAAAGTGGGGCGAAACGTCGGACATTAAAATAGTCTTAAACTATTTGTCATTTATTTGACCCTGACCATCTTCTTATATTTAAAAAAAAAATAGTAAATATTAATTGAATGTCTCAGCTCCACCGTGACAATAGACACTCCCGTTTAGTAGAGCTAATTCTTTGATCTTTTCTCTATCGAATGCTTTAATTCATAAGAGTTTTACTTTATAACGATACATTGGAAGCTGAAACGCCAAACTATAGACGTATTTACGCATATATTCATAGTTTTATAAGATTATGTTCAATTAAAGAAAGAAAAACTCACGATCAAAAATTCTCAAACATTTTATCACGTAAATGTGCCATTATTATTCATATTGTTTAGAATATGACTAAAAAAAAAAAAAAAAAAATGTTCCCGTGAAAACCCCAAATTTCGGGGTTGGATGAGAGACAGCGGATAGCAGGAGGATCCAATGACTCAATTAGCCGGTTGTTATTCTGAGAGGAGAGATTGTAATGATGTCACCGGATACCCTTCCCTATTGGCCCGTCCGAGAGCCGTAAAACCCCGCAGGCAGCCAATCAACGGCATCCATTAAACGAATATATAATTAATGCCGGAGTGACTAATGAGACTATCCGTACTCAGCGCCAGTCGGAACAGATATGCAGTACGATCGGGCCATTTTTATTCTATCTCCGTGGCTGTCGTAAAACCGATCTTAAATGATTCAGCTCAGCTCTAGCTTGTAGGCTTTATCCTCATCGCGATGAAGCGTCGGAGAAGAAATAAATCTTTAACTAGTTGGATGAGCAGGAAATGATTGGAAGTTATAAAAATCGTGCATCTAATTACGAATAGAATACTAACTACGATTATATTACTACATAACTAAAATAATTTTAATGATGCTATGTGATACTTGAATACTTATTAAGTATCCTTTGAATTTAGATCATTTGTTTTAAGGTTGGTTCGGTAATGGCTCTACCCCAGTATACGGAGACAATACCGCCTTAGCACATTAATATCCCAATCCGTAATGTTTTGTTTTTTTTCCCGATCCCTCTAACAGAAATAAAAAGTAAATTAATAAGTGCATTACTGTGAAAAAGAAAATAATTCCTGTTGGAGCTTACCTTTTACTACCTTTGGTATTTTAAGGTTACCTGTTATGTTTATTTGTTATATATGAGATATCCATTCTAAAAAAGGTGCTATTTTAAGTCCTGAGGTGAGGGGCCTCCTCGTGTTGTATCGCATATAAGATAAAAATAAAGAACATTAATTAATAAAGACGATAGATAATGGTGAAATAATAAGAAAAACAGTCAGAAGTCGAAAAGAAGTGTGGAGGAGGGGGTGGGGATGTATGAGAAGATGGATTTATGAGGTGATGTTAATAGGGTTCTTGGAACCTTTCGTGCCCTGCCACCTCGCAGGAAGGGGGGATGGAGTGATAGACTGGAATACTGGATTGAAGGAAGCAGGGAGACTGTCAAAGAATTTAAAGTGTCTCCGTGTGATGTGTTGTTGTACAGTTTCTAACTGCAGGTCGTTATGAATGTGTGCCATGTTAGGTCTTTCCAGAGTTGTCCATCTAAATATCTTCTGTAGTGTGCTGTTTTGGTATTGTTGTAGTGATCCCTAATGTAAAAAAAAAACCTTCCCATATCATTCATCCCCCCCTCCGCCTTACGCTTATCCATTCACTTAATAAAAGCAGGATTCCAACGAACCGATCATTATATCTCTACATATAGAAATGCCTCCATTGAAAAAACTTTTCTGTTCCAGCTACTTCATTTCAGAACTTTTTATCATTATTCATCCTTAAAATCATTCAAACATCAACTATATATCCACCTCCTTGACTATTAAACTTTAATGAACTTGTGAATAGTGAATAGAACAATATAAGCATAGATAAATATATGTCTTTGTTTATATTTTATTTCATATAAATATCGTAATAGATTTATATAATTAGGTTCAAAATAAGTTAACGTTCCAAATTGTTATCCTTAGAGGACTAAGTGTTTATGTCCTAGAATAAAGATTGATTTTCATTACAATTCAAAAAAATGTTTAACGTACCAAAAATTATTTATATGTGCAATCCTAATGAAATCAAAGAACGATGTTTATGAAGCTGTGACTAATCCAACATGAGTTAACAAGAGAGATCTCTAGGATGAACCTGATCTTTATTATTGTTTATTTCTTACGCTACCCTTCCTGTAAGGCTACACGGATGCTAGCAGCAGTAGGAAGTAATATATGCTTGCATTACGGCCCTCTGCTACTATCAAAACAATTTACACTATTTTTCGTTACCTGTGCACACAAAATTCATCTGATTTAATACACTGTCTTCTTCTATTCAATCTGCCAGTATCCCTGGTTTAGCTCCTTCCACTTATCTAAGCAGCGGTGGATGAATCCAACTACTTCCTTCCAGCCGTACACATAAGCCTTTTTAGTATGGGTAGTTCTCCTAGATCCTCAGCTGAGAAAGATCGCTCCCTGTGAAAACGTTGAACCCTGTCTCATCAGTGCGGCCCTCATTGCCTCCAAAGCAGTAAATGTAAGTACGACGTGCTCGGCGGTCTCAAGATTCCGAGAACTTCGGCATAAGGGATCGATGTTCTTGCTATGTGCAACGGGCTTTGTTCGGAAATCCTCATGCCTCGATAGGAACAAGTAAATCTGGTAGTCTGGGAGGACCCATGCTGATCCAAGCGTGAACCAACAGTAGGAAAGTACTTCCTCCTTTTTGTGAATAATCCCACCATTGTCTGTAGGAACATGTTTATCACTTTTTAAGTTTACGCTAACCTGCTTAAATATCGCTCAAGACCTATGGTACACCCTATATATATATAAATATTACTAGTTTGGTAAATAATTTTTCAAAAACACAATTCATTACTTAAGTCAGTATTATGATAGTATTCTATATAAATGTACATTTTTTTTGTTTTAAAATTACGCTATAATTTATTTTTAATAAATTATTATTAAAGGATATGGTTTTATCAAATATAAATGCTACTTTAGCTCAACATTTTTGTGGCCAATTTATTATTTTTTTTACCTACTCCCCTAATGTAATATAAAATAATTTCTATTTGAATTGTGGGAGATTTCATACAATTACAAGTTGATAGATGTTTCTTAGATAGATGGCAAGGCAAGAAATTCTCAAGTAATTCTTCGATAAAAAAAAAAAAATCAGATAGATCAAATGACGGAACGATTTGGAAAACAAACGAAAAGTTAAGGGGCTATGCATGATAAGAGGGAAGGGACTGAAACGTTTGTCATCAAAAGAACATAATGATAATTGTACCATCAATTTTAATGCTGACACGATATTTACAAATGATATCAAAAACCACCTGCAAACTAATCGACCGAAGATCCAACATCGTGGATCAAAGAATGACCAAGGTAACGCTAAACCAGCAAACCAACTAGACGAAGGTTAAATAAATAAAATAAAAGTAAATGAAAATTCTAAATTACAATTATAATAGTCCAGAAGATTTAAAATAGCTATCATTCTTTATTCCCATCGCCATTTAATAAGTTCCAAAAAATGAATGAAAGTAACTCAAAGCATGTCCGTAACTGAGATATCGGGTAATTCTTTGAGAGCTAAACACCGGAATGGATTAATCCAAGTATGCATTACTTCGTTTTTACTGCAATGGAACAAACACCTGGGGGACATTAGGTCGCAATGTTGATCACCTTCACGTAAGCCACGCCTTCAACATGCTACAATGTTCCAAATTCCTTATTCTGTAATTTTCAGGCTAACAAAAAAGTAAGCTTAGGTTTTAAGTACGCTCGAACATACTATATTCAGGTCCGCAGAACGCAATGAAAACTCGTAGCATTTTGCTTTGGGTGAAAGTCAAAAATACAGAAGGCGTTATTAAAGAATAAAACTGTGCAATGAAATTAAATTACATGCCAAAAGTAACTTGAGAAGACCTGAACAAACAGAAATAGTCTAAAAACCATATATGCAAAATTATTTTTAAATTATTGTTTTTCTAAAAATAATGTTTTTTTTAATAAATTATATATTGATATTCGCAACCGTATTAAAGTTTATACAAGTGAATTTGATGTTAGTTAAACAATAGGATGATACAGACATATGGTGAATCTACACATGGATAGAATTCCAATAACATTTCTAGAGGAGATCTCGAGACCATCTTCTTTTCAGATCACACAGAAGTGTAATCGGGTAATGAAATAGAAGCCAATTTAGAAACAAGTAGACAACGTCAGGAAGTTTATCATAGAAGTATTGGTATCTGGTTCTGGCAAAATCGACAACATATAGAACATTGAGGTTCTCATGGATGTTTTGATTTGGGACAAAGTAAGGAACATTAAGGGTTTTGAATTGTAAAAATAAAAAATAAAATAAAATTGGCTGCAAAGAACATAGGTCAGTTGAGTTTCCTACCCATTTACAATAGAAAGGTAGATAAATACCTTTATTTTTGGGTTTAGGAATAAAGTTTATAATTTGCATTTTTTAATAAATTTGTTACATTTGAATAAAATCTATGAGATTGAACAAGTTTGAAACACGCGTAACGTATAATACCGTTGGGAATTGTGTAGGAAGCACAGATAAAATTAATACCAAACCATATTCACATTACTGCCCCAATTCATCTAGCCCGAATCTAAAATGAGAACAGCCGTTTTCGAAAACAAAAATATGTTTTTGCATGCATAGATTACTCGCTCAAGTATTACTCCGAAATACCGTTTCGCTCGATTATGCCCAAAAACAAATTTAACTACAGACCGACACAGGACCGAACTTGTTCTTTGATGTCTAAAACATATAATGCGAAAAAAAAATTCTTTTTTGAGGATTTCTTTTATTTCCTTCATGAATTGGAGGCGTCTATACCTTCGGGAGCAAAGCAGTTAAAACGTATCAGAAAAATAAAACAATAAATATGTAAAAAAAAA
>NW_027114485.1:164451-167800 GCF_000696795.3 Halyomorpha halys | reverse complement strand
TTAAAAATATAAATATGACTTATAGGAAAGTTTTGATGAGAAAATCAATTGTGTAGAATCGCAAGAGAAAAATAATTTAAAGACCTTTATTTATTTTTTAGAGTAAAATTACAATAAATAAATATAGCAGTTTTATAACACACTGCTAGTTCGATATTTAAATTATTTTTAAAATAGTTTATCAGCCAATTATTTTTAAAGAATAATATTCTTAACTTTCAATAGAAGAAAGCAGATCTTAAAGATCTTGCATTACATTAGGACCAGAGTGGAGGGGGAAGGTAATTATCTTCTCTTATCTTGAAAAGGATTTTAATTAAATATTAAAAAAAAAAAAATTCGTGGCATTTCTTTTGTTTTTTAAATTTCCTTTTTATTTTCTAATGTAAACTATTATTTTAAGGATAAAGTTAACCCTGTTTTACTTCTTCGATTCTTCCTTACAGTGGACGTTAAAACCATCAACACTTTCATCGTCCTAAACTTCTAGTTTCCCTTATCTACAATTTAACCCCTCAATTATTCCAGAACAAAAATATTTCATTAAATGGAATCCACATATCAAGATCACGACATGTTTAATCTCAAACTTGTTAGGGGAAACTTATTTCAAAGACGATAACGTTATAAAAATAAAACGTAAAAAATTGTTTGTTTCCGTTGCAACCTGAATTTTATTTTTTAATGAACCCGATCTCCGAAATTTCACAAATATAAATTTTATTTTTAGCTAAAATACATTTTTATCGAAAATTGGCTTTAAAAATGAACTATGACTTTATTTACACCAGAATATAAGAAAATATTGAACTATTGAAACCTAACTGTGGATATAAATTTAAAATCCTTGTTAATATAAAAAAAGAAAAGAAACCAAAAATGTATTTTACTTTTATTTACACCTTACCCTATTCGACAAAACATAATGCGCAAATTACGCATATGTAACTTGAAAACTCTGTGCTTTGTCTTCTAAATATAAAATTTTAATTAATAATAACAACTCTAACCAAATTGCCTCAACCTTTTTTATAAAACATAATTAGATGCTCAACGTTTCGGCCGATCCGTCTATCATCATGCAATACAATTTGAATAGGACAATTTTTGTATAAGATAATGATAGCATCATACTAAAATGGAGGATAGAAATTATTAAGAAATGCTATAGTGACAAACAGGTTCATTTTAACTGAGTTGGATTGACTTGAGCATTATTAAGGGGGCAGTGGTAGCAGCTTGGTAACGCGGCAGTCTACCAACCCACAGGTTGTCAGATCGGATCCAGGTCCCACCCGGGCTTTTTTCAAGCATAGAATTATCCAAAATTCAATTACAACCTCTCCCCAGACATTTGTGAGGCCCGTTAGCCAACGGGGAACACTCACAAAAAAACAGGCGTGGGAGTGACGAACCCACCCTTCCAAAAAACACGTCAAGAAACACGGGATGTATTAGGAAATAGATCGCGCAAGTACTTAGACCTCCATGGTATGTTGCCCAATTAATAATTTTAATAATAGTGACAAACAGGTTCATTTTAACTGAGTTGCAATGACTTGAGCATTATTGCCTGCACATTTTAATAAACCAATGTGAGTCTGTGACACTAAACTTAAGATTGTCCATTATGAATTTCTATTCTTCCTTTTTGTATTACACTATCATTCCCTATAGTATACAATTATATTATTTAAATTGTTGCTTGATGATGGTCGGATCGGCCGAAACTTTTGTCATGTAAATATGTTTTAATAAAGACGGTTGAGACAATTTGGATAATTTTTGCTATTATTAATAAAACTACGGGTCTCGAACAAGACACTAAAAGCATATTATGAATTAATTGTTTAAATTTAAGAGCAAAAAATTCGGATTATAATCATTGGCTCTTGTAACTAAAACTACCCAAAACTTTTGATATCGTTTATAGATAAATGTATGTAGTAATGAAAAGAGTAGAGAAGATCATCTTTTGTTTTTGTTCTGGAAGAATTGAGGGGTTAAGTTGTAGACAAGGGAAACTAGAAATTTAGGACGATGAAAATGTTGATGGTTTTAACGTCCACTGTAATAAAGAATCGAAGAAGTAAAAAAGGGTTAACTTTATCCTTAAAATAATAGTTTACATAAGAAAATAAAAAGGAAATTGAAAAAAACAAAAGAAATGCCACGAATGTTTTTTTTAATATTTAATTAAAATCCTTTTCAAGGTAAGAGAAGATAATTACCTCCCCCTCCACTCTGATCCTAATGTAATGCTAGATCTTTAAGATCTGCTTTCTTCTATTGAAAGTTAAGAATATTATTCTTTAAAAATAATTGGCAAATAAACTATTTTAAAAATAATTTAAATAAGTGTGTTATAAAACTGCTACATTTATTTAGTGTAATTTTACTCTAAAAAGTAAATACAGGTCTTTAAATTATTTTTCTCTTGCGATTCTACACAATTATTTTCTCATCAAAACTTTCCTATAAGTCATATTTATATTTTAAAAATTGTCACATATTTATTTTATGTTTATTAATTTTAAAATTATAGATAACCATACCGGTAATTAATTAAGTCAATTGTAATTTATTGAAATTTTGGAGGACCACTATGGAGACACGATGGAGACCACTATAATTTTCCATGATCCCTTAGTTTCGGGGATACGGTGAGATTGATCTCTCCTTGTTGTTAAATGATCATGTGTCATCCGACAGTGTCCATTCCTGAGGTGTGTTCTAACCACCTCCGATCCTCTACATTGTCTGAAGGATGTTGGGCAAGAAGTTATTCCAGTTATTAATTACAATCGAATATAATTGCGATTAGTTTGGTTCAACTATTAATTGTAATTTCAAACCATTATTACAATTACAAGTAGTCTATCTAGTTGTTTATACTACTAATCTAAAATAGAATTTCATTTCATAGAGTTAAAATTACATAGTAATTGAAAAATAATTAATTTTTGCCTAACTTTAGATAGATGAGCCCCAGTAACTCACAGTTGGCTTTATGATATTATCAGACGCAGTACCATTTTGTTAGCAGTCATGTAAGACCCTAATTCGCGTTGGTCGAAAGAGATCTGAAGGTGGATATAGGTGAGTATTATACTTTCTAGTGAGAGGACTTCTGTTGCAGCTTCGCCTACTTTCTAGTTTCAAAGAATTCCATTATGACTAAGAATCCAGAAAAATATTATGTTTTGTTTAGCTTCGTCTTCTTGAATCGTTCAGTCCAGTGGTACCTCAGGGTGCCTCTTCTCTTATGAAGTTGACCAGCACACTGGGTCCTTGTTTACCAGCTCACAAGGTCTTTGACGTATGGGTAGTTTTGTTCAGTCATTGAGGG
>NW_027114485.1:158029-163298 GCF_000696795.3 Halyomorpha halys | reverse complement strand
TTGTTATCATATACATTTTATTTTTGTTATTATTTTCTTTATGTGAATGAATACTTTTAACACTAATACTTATTGTCCTCAATTTCACTGCTAAGAATTGGATTCGAAATTACATGCTAGAGAACAGGAGGAGGGAGAGTTATTGAATGTCCATCCAGTTTACAACAGCCTGAGTTATAATCCTATCAAAAAGCTCATTTGTTGCAATATCGTCAGAACTCAAAATTCAAGATTCTTTGAAGGATACATTTTAAGTTTATAAAACTGCATTAATTTCTGTGATACAATAATAAAAAGGAAAAAAAGGATGAATTTTTTTTATTTATTGATTTGTTCAGTGAAGGGTCACAATTTTGGTCCGACCCGAAGGAACCATCTATCGGTCGGTGCCAAAACAACACATAAAAATAATGAACTTAAAATGAATTCTTTCTTTGTTGGGCGTTATGGAGACTGTAACGGATTCTAAGCTAAGATTATATGACAAATTTGAAATTATTTCTAGTAATAAATCTAATGAACTACAGCTTTAATTTATAAAATACAGCTGAAATACAAAATACTACAAAAGAAATAAACAAATAAAAACTTAAATATAGGATTGTTGGTAACGAGCTCGCAGACAAAGCTACCAGAGAGGCACTCACGCTCCCTGGCCAAGGCACCGCCGTTCTTACCCCATCAGAGCTCAATACACCCCTCAAATTACAAATATTAGAAAAATGTCAGGCCAAGTGGGATGAAAGCTCTCCGAGTAAATTAAAAGAAATAAAACGATTAGTAAAACCATGATCAACATCCTACCGCAACAGCCGCAGGGAGGAAGTACTCTAACCCGCTTGAGAATGGGTCATACTCTCCTCACGCATTCTCACCTGATCAGAAAACTGCCACCTCCAACGTGCAAATATTGTAAGTCCATTCTCACGATTAGAGATATTTTTTAAGAATGTACTCACTATTTGCTGACAATAAACAGGATAGGACTGACCCCAAATTTATCAGAAGCTCTCACAGATGAGGAAGCTAAAATTACATTGGTGTTTGAATTTTTAAAAGCACATCGCCTTCCTTCTAAATTATAACTCCTCTTCGATTTTAATTTTTTTTTATTTATTTATTAATTTTATTTTTATCATTTTTTTTTTTACTTTTATCATGCCATAGGCGTTGATGACCAGAGGGTTTTACGCCTTTAAGCAACAATCAACAACAATAACTTAAATATAGGTAATTTGAAAAAGGTAAGTAATGTTAGAATAATATAAGTAATATATAGATGTTTACAAAATTTAGAAATGGAAAACAACAAATGAATGAATAAATGAGATATGAAGAGAATAATTTACGACTAATTGATCAATAATAGTGAAGCTAATAAATTGTTTAAGGCACGTGATAGAATAAACTTGACTAAAAATAAGAATACAATATACCTAAGGGGCTAGGTATATTATAAAATATATTATATAATGAAATTAAAGCCACAGGTTGCACCAATCGTCAGTAAAACTAAGATTTGTATTACTTAGATTTGTCCAAGAGTTAGGCAAAACTCTGGTAACTTAGTGACCTGTTTCTGGTCTACAGTTTTGTTAACTAGGTTAGTTGAAACTGAGATAACTGCTAAACTTCGCTATTCCTTTTGCTAATGTTAGAAATTGTGGGTCCAATGAAATTTAAGATTGATACAACATTCATATTCGCTGTCGAAATCGCTGAAATACATCTTCATCCGACCACTGTAAAAAATGATTTGGTCGAGTATGGATTACATTTTTTTTATTATTTCCTGAGCAACTAATTCTTTAAAGTCTGCGCCGTCTTTCAAATCGTTTATCTCGATCAAATTCATTTTATTTAATTTAGGAAGAAACGGAACAATACAATATACCTTCAACAGATAACAGATCCAACTATAACTGAGGGATGCTTCTTGTATGGTTACATACTTAAACGTAGATTTTCTCTAAATCTGTTTAAACGGCTATCGTTAGACATTAAAGTTAACTACTAGACTTAAATTTTAACTTTCCTGATGCAACGGATAATTATTGTAGCCTTCGACGATTCTCTATATATACATGAACTCTGTAAATTTATACTTTTTTTTTTCTAAATTATTAATATCATACTTCTTTCTGTTTCAAAGACCATACAATTACTTTATTATGACTGGTTATTTTTTATTACGAATTATTATTTTTTATTCTTTATCACTCTAAAGCCCATTAAAATTTCGTATTGTGTTATTATAAAGGGGTGCATGTCAGAATAAATACAATAATTTATTAAGTGAATAAAAAAAATAATAGGCAATGATTTGATCAATAAAAATCAATTATTAAGAATTACGAATTCAATAAAATAATTGATAAAGGCTTAGCAAACCATCAGGTTCAATGCCCATACTACCAATTGTAGGCTATCCACTCAATGACCCTATCTAAACCCAAATCTTCCAGATCAGTCCTGATATGATCCTCCCATCTACACTTCAGTAAGAAAAACAAAACACTGTCATATTTTTTTTTATTTAGTTTTTTAGTATTTTTCAATGTGTTAGTTCACTTTAACTATTTACTACTTTTGTTATATTAATTCAAAATTTTATTTATTTTATTTTATACTTATTTCTTTATATACATATTTTGATTATGTTATTTTTATGTATCCTTTTTCTAATACACTTATAGAGACTTTATTTATTTATATATAATCGTTTTTTTTTTGTTGTTTTTTTTTAATTTTGGTATAATTGTGATTATTTGTCATTTTTACTTATTGCCCAAGTTTGTGGAAGATTGTAATATCTTTCAAGGATAAAATTTAAAAAACAGAAAACCGTTTTCTGACCGTTCTTTGATTTGTATATTAATTAGTTGTTCAAATAGAAGACTGCACAATTTCAGAACCATAAGTTTAAAGTGCTTTTCCCAAATCTATTGTTAAATGAAGGTTCAATTTTTTATATTTGTGTTTTTTTTCTAAATAAATGACTTTTCATAAATTAAAGTGTACTTTTGTAATATTAATATTAACATAATATTTGTAGAAAGAACAGACTTCAAACTATAGGTGTGTTCTAGTTGCGTAAGCGATTTCTAGTAGTGCGAAGTAGAGTTTCAAACATTTTGTTTGGAGATTGCAATTATTTACAATTGCAGTCATGGAGTTAGAGTTGTAAGAAACAATTGTACTTCAAATAGTACGAAAACCCAAGAGGAGAAAAAAGGCAGTTATTTCACCCCAATTTTTGATTACTTTAATGAAAACTATGTATAATTATTAGTCAAAACTAATGAGTCTGCCAAGTATAGTTAGGGGGGAAAAAATGGCGGCTGTTTCAAGCGATAAAAAAAACTAATTTTTCATTCGGAACTCTATATCTTAGAAAGTAGAAACAACACAAGAAAACCTAAGAGTTCGTCATTTAAAGAAGAGTAAATTTGCTAAAATATGAGCCCTAAAAGAGTTATTTACGTTAAATAGTTTTCGAGATACAGCTTTTTAAAAAACAACATTTCATAAAAATGGACGTATAAATTTTAATAAAAATGGACGTACTAAAAGATCAGTAGTTAGTGAATTTATTTAAAAAAATTTATATCTCAAAAACCATTTGACGTACAGATGTCTATTATCACTTAAAATAAAGCTAGTTTAATGAGCTATAATGTAGTTTATGATGTTTTTCTTCGTAGGAGTAATAGTTTACATGATATTTGCTAAAATAAATTGATATATAGTTGTTCGGACAAATTTTCATTTGCCTAATTTATATTCATATGTGAATATCATAAAAACTACTACCACTACGAAGATAAGTGTCATAAACTACATTATAGTAAGTTAAATTTCCTTTATTGTGAGTTTATTTTGTCAAATATCATAAAAATTACTACTCCTACAAAGATAAACTTTAACTATAAACATTAACTATTTTGTAGTAAATTTAAATAGCTTTAATTTGAGCGCAGGCAGAAAACTGTATGTCCAATGGTTTCTGAAGTTTTTCATAAATCAAACTTATTGTCCCAAGAACTTTAAGAATCATTTTATTTTACGAAATATCATGAAAACTACTATTCCTACGAAGGTAAAGGTCATAAACTTCTTTATAGTCCATTAAACTAGCTTTAATTTTAGTGCTAATAGACATCTGTACGTCACATAGTTTCTGAGATATCGATTTCTCAAAATAAATTAACTAACTACTTATCTTTCAGTAGATTTTAAAATATTTTGCTTTTTAAAAAGCTATATCTCGAGAACTATTGGACGTAAATAGCTAATTAGGGCTAATATTTTAGCAAATTTACTCTTCTTTAAATAATGTCTCTTAAATTTTCTAGTGTTGTTGGTAGTTTTTAAGATATAGAGCTCCGAATGAAAAATCAATTGTTTTTTCAAGGTTTTGAAACAGCCACCATTTTTTAATCCCGCACCTATACTTGGCTGACTCATTATTTAGACTAGTAATTATACCTTGTTTTCATTAAAGTAATAAAAAATTGGGGTGAGATAACTGCCTTTTTTTTGTCCTGTGTTAAATTGTCTCTGTGGTATTTTTGGGAGTTAGAAGCATTTATTCAACTATTTCAAAATGTTTTATCATAAGTTCAGCAAAAAATTACAGATTACGTTTTCAAGGTAAGTTTAACTTTAAAATTTTTTGTGTTACAGTTCTTGTAAGAATTTTACAATAAAGGTTTAACAAAATAAATTTTAAATAGAACTTCTTCAAAACAACAGCGTATAGTTATTTTCGATCTCTTTGCTCAAACAATATTGATTTTCCAGTGATGACGTCAGGAAACGAGCAAAAGATGATTATTTCACAACTTTAAGTACTACAAAGAAGAGAGAAGAATTTTAACGGTTTGCTCCTTTATTCCTCACTACATGTGATTTCCTAGGACCTCATCAAATACTCATCAACTACAGAACGGTCTACCCTTCACTATTGTAACCGATCCAAACTAACTAAAGAATGTAGACACAGTCCAAACTCTTTGAATCATTGATTTAACGAGGACTAAGTTGTTTTCGACAAAGCTTAGAGCTTTATAAATAATTCTTTGTACTTTGAACCCACTTTTTCAACTTATCTCGGAGGTTCAAAAAATTCTTTTGGTAAATTTATATAATTTATTATTTATTATAATTAGTATTTATTATCGACGATTAAATATAATTTTAATAAGGAAAGAGAGAAAAATCTCATTGCTCAGATAATAGACCACTCAGTACCAATCACATAGGACGA
>NW_027114485.1:155097-157797 GCF_000696795.3 Halyomorpha halys | reverse complement strand
TTATATCTTTATTATTACTTATTTATGTATAATTATTATTTTTTCATTGACGTTTATTTAATCTCAATTTTTTTCCTTCCCAGTATTGTTTTTGTTTTATGTATATCTCCTGTATTTTTTAACTGTATATTTTATGAATTTTTATAAAAAATGTTTACTCTTTCCTTTGTTACTTATTTTTATTCTTATCATTTTATGTTATGTTTGTATTTTTATTCATATCATTGTATCATTTTGTATCTTTTTAGCCCTGATGAAGCCCTGCAAAGTGGGGCAAAACGTCGGGAAATAAATAGTTGTAAACTATTTTTATTTCTCCTTTGACCGCAACCCTGACCATCTTCCTATATATCAATTTTTACGGTCAACTATATATACATATATAAAAAAAAATATAACTTTTGTTAAATAAGAAATGTATTTCAAACTGGTAAAAGTTCGATTTATTTTATTTAATTTTTTTTTATTCAAAACTATATGATGATTTTTCAGATAAAATAAAAAAAAATAAAATAAAATAAATTGAACTTTTACCAGTTTGAAATACATTTCTTCACAATTCCTTAAATTTTCCTTCAAATTAGGGCCAAATCGAACAAGCTGTTTTCTAAGTACAAATGTGCTGAACATAATCACTAGATACTACTTATGGTACATTTGCTCGTCGCTAACAGACATCTTTAAACCCAATATTAGATATTTTTATTGGTAACTGGTGGGGGAAACTAATAGGGCAAGTAGTCCTTTTTGTCAACCCTTGCTGGAAGTGTCAAGATTCATATCTCAGGACCACCGAAAAATAAATATTCACTGTCCCAGATGAGAATCGAACCCTCGATGTTCCAAACCGAGAGCTCTGGGACCCACGCACCTATGGGCATGGGCCACACAGTTGTGGGAAACTACCGTTTTTGCGCAAAAACCTCTAAATTGTTTAAATCTCCTATAATTCTCATGAACGTACTGTAATAACGTGATTAATTCAGTGAAATGCGTTTTTATATATTTTATCTATATTATTATTTTTTTAATTTTGATATTAATTTTAGGTATAAAAATATAAATTTTAATTTTTTCATCAATAAAATAATTTTTCCTATAAATAAAATGTTATTCTGATGTACAGTAATTAATTTAATTATTGATCTCATCTTATTTTGGTTGCACCTTCCAAGAAGGCCTCTGACTTTTTACGTCTCAATACGTCAATGAAACTTACTTAAAATTTGCTCCAATAATTACGCTTTTATGAGAAATAGTCAAAATTCCTCTGTATGCCTATATTCGCGAAAATGTACACTCTAGAATTGTGATATTATATAGTACAACTTTAAAACCACTCGGGTGTTCGATCGTTTTACTTACGTAAAACAGGTTGATTTATTTATCATGCAGCTTGATATTTTGATCTTTTTTTTGTTCCATTTTAATAGGAAAGTACAGGAAAACTGCGTTTCTCAAAAAATTGAGGTGGAATGAGTTCATTCTCCTAATTGAAAATAAACTTCTTCTTCATCATGTTTCTTTAGAGGCAACAACTGAGTGCAAAGGTTTAATAACCTTATTGCGAAAATATTAAATTTTTTGAGAGGGGGGAAAAGGCAAATGGTCTAGATATTCGACTAGATTAGTTGTAGCAGTGTTCTTCTTTGAAAAGAACCCTTAACATATAAACAGAATTTTTGTAAATATATATCCCAGAAATCCAGAGATGTATGTTTTAGAAGTTATAAAACCGATGACCTTCAATAAAGTGCAAACTTGATATTTGCATAGAAAAGGCCGCAAAAATACATATATAATTTCACTGCAATACTCTTCAACCAATAGTGTAGTTCGTTAAGATACAATTGAAAACGCTCTGTACACAATAGCAATGAGAAATCGTTTAAAAAAGAATGATGTTTTTGTCAAGACAAGACGACAATGAAGGACAATGCATTTCCTTTTGACGTAAGGATAAGAGATGTATATTGTCCTGAATGAGATACTCTAGATGGTAATAGAGTATTCCATCAGTAATTTGGTCACACACTCCCATCAGTTACTTACTGAGAATAATAACTGACTCGGCTCATCCTCATCTATTACTACTTATTTTTGACACCTACGTCATTACATATCTATCCCAATGTTTCCTGTTGTTATTTTTTTTTATTTAGGATGTATATGATTTGTGAATATTTTTTGAAGTCTATAGTCTCTATCCAGATGTAACAATAATCCGGTATTTTATGTTTTTTGGAAAGTTTCTGATATCGTTTATTAGATGATGATAATCCCCTGAAGTTTTTAGTTATAAAATCGTTATTTAGACTCAAACTACAAATTAAAAAAAAAATTCTGCAAAAAATCAAGCCCCTATTATTGTTGGCATGACGTCTTCGCATGATCTTGGCATAAACATAAGCTAGGTTTATCTACTCAGCGCGGTTGTTATTTTAATTATTTTATTTTATTTTTTTTAGTTTATTTGTTATTTAAGCAAAATCATTACCAGTGATGCGGCGAGAGGGATGCGCTGGGATCTTTTGAGCTCTGCTCTACTCCTCACACGTGGGGGATAGAGTGGGCTCAGGGATCCTCAGGTCGATTGTGTAAATATTGTATATATTATTTTATCATTATGTTAGTTTATTTGTTTATTTTTCATACAGATAGTTTGATTATGCTCATCTTGTTTATTCTTTTGTTTGTATA
>NW_027114485.1:151088-154862 GCF_000696795.3 Halyomorpha halys | reverse complement strand
TATTCCTTATCGTTCTTGTGGAGTACCTAATTGCAAAAAATATTACTAAAACGAATCAATTGAAGGAAGAAAAGTATACTCAGCTTCTTACATTTCTTCGTAACAAAGGGGTTTGACAAATTTGATACGCAAGGATCATCTATAAACTTAATAAAACTTTCTTTGAACAATATCCTCTGTACTTACTCTTATTTATTTGTACTGCAACACACTAATCTTTCCCAATGATAAATCAGTCCTTTCCATACGAAATATTAACCAAAAAGCCTGAAGAAAAAAATAAAATTAGAAAATTATTTTTATTTATTTTTCATTAAAAAAATTATATCCAATATGGTCCGGCCAGATGAGATGACGACATCTATCAGTCAGTGGGAACACATTAAAATGATAGACATACGAGAAATGTAAATATTAGAGTCTCAGACCAGTGATTCCCAAAGTGTGCGCCGCGGTGCCGTTCGAGGCGTTTGAGGACGCCGCGAAACATTCAGTTAAACAATTCGTTAATTTTCTTGTGATTTCCAATTCCTGAATTTTTGCGCCAAAAATCGTGTATGCTGACAAAATTCATTATTTTGTTTCCAATCCGCATCTTTTGATTCGGCTATAGCGCAAGCATTTTGTCACTAAATAGTACAAAAATAGTAAATATCTGTCTTTAATTTTCCCTGTTAAAAGTTTAATCGATTTTAAAAAGGAATGTTTTCCAATTTTTCAAGAATTTAGACAAAAATCTGATGTATTAAGGATGCAGAAAAAAAAATACGATTATTTAAGGAGCCGTAAACCAAAAAAGATTGGGAACCTCTGGTGAAGACTATTAGGGCGTTGTGGAAGCTATATAATTTTTAAGCTAGATAAGTACAATATAAATTGATCTAAAGTGATACAATTAATAATTTAATTAACAACTACTAAAATGAAAATAAAGCAAAAATAAAAATAAAATATTGTAGGAGGAAAGTCCGGGTTGCAGTCAATAAAGGGATATGGATTTTGATACCTTTATTGACCGCCACCCGGACTATTCTCTTATAATCTACTTCATACGGCCATATATCTTCTTTAAAAAAAAAAATAATAATATTTTGAAATTTTGAGCAAAATAAATATGTAATTATTATAAAAAAAGTTGGCAGATAAATGTTCAAATCCTTTAATTGTACCGATGTATATAGCATATATTGTTATGATGTTATTTTAATATTTAATTTATTTTAAAGATGTGTCATGGGCAATTAGCCTGCAAATTGAGATTAAAAACAATGACATCAATATTGAAGGTTGTCTCCTTGAGAATGGCCTGAGGGCCGAAACGTTGGAGTAATAAAAATAACTGAAAGGATTATCAATTGAATAATAAAGCAGCAAATTTACAATTACTGAATTAATATAATAATGAGAATAAAACTGGTTGATACAGAATGTGATAAAAATAAGGATCTAATAATATCTAATTAAATACAGCAATAAATCTATATTAAATACAGCAATAGACAGTATTCAGAGATGGACCTGAAAAAATAAAATAATACTTAGTAAATCGAAGTCGATGCATATTGTATCAACAAGGAAATCAAACATCTGCCTTGTACTCGGCAGATGTTTGATTTCCTGAGCAATTCACTGATTCACCACTGTTGGAATAAGACCAATTATCTTTATATGACATTGGACGCTGAACTTCGACGAAGAGATAACAGTTGATGTAATTGCATCAAACAATATATAGGCTCTTATCCAGACTAATCTTTCTGGCCGTAACAAGCTTCTTATTTACAAACAAGTCCAAAAATCTATTTTAACAAAAAGGATATATATATATATATATACATATATAAGATTTATCTTATATAGGATATATAAGGGACGTCAAAATTCATTCAACCCCCTGGTTCATCAGGGGAAGAAATTTAAAAGAAGTCCGTTCTAAAACGAGGACAATAGCACATGAACCATCTACTCAACGTTCGAGGCCAAATAGTGATTATTTGGAGCTAGTTGTTTTTAATGTTTATATTTATTTCTTTTGATTCATAAGTAGTTATTCAATTTTTAGTATTATCATTTTTATTAGGTGTAATAAATTATACGAAAAAGCAAATCGTTCATACGTTTAATAGTTTAGTTGCTTTCCGGAGATGGAAAATAAAACATTTCATTAATTTTCCTTTATTTGAAAATTCATTGTATTCCCTATGCTTTATGGTATGGATTGCCTTCTAATATTTTGTTTGTGATGATCTCTCGTGAGATTGTGACATGTCGACATAAGTGTCTGCCTCAAAGGTAAAGAAAGTTTGGATTTAGAAATAATACTACACCTCATACACCTCAAGTGAAAATATGAAGAAATAAAAATTGGTATATGGTTTAGGACATACTACTTATATGAATTAAGGTATAATACACATTTGACGCAGTATTTAATAATGTTAATTTCTTATACAACAATTTTTTCGCTAGGGTGTACCACCCATAGGTGAAAAAAAATATGATGAAAAAACGGCTTATTTTATTTAAAAGGGGCCCGTTAAAAGAAATCATAGCGTACCGGTTTTCATTTATAGAGGTGAAAATATTAATTAAAAAAATGCATATTTTATCTTTTTTTAACTTTTATTTAAAGAAATCAGTTATATTGGTTATAATCTAGATAATATTTGTGTGTGGTGAAAGGGCAGAAATCCTATGGTTGTAATAATGTTAGATTTAGATAATATTCTAAAGATTTATTAATGTTTTCCTTGTTCCATGTTGATTGAGAATAAAAAATCAAGTCAAGATAATTTATAATTTTGTATTCTATAAAAATTCATAAAGGACCCTGACTGAAAGCTAATCTGACTTGATTATTAGAGGGGAAAAAAATGGACCTATTTCATTTGGAGCGTCATTTCTTTTTTGTAATTGTATATACATTTGAAATCGTTTTATACTTTCAGCAATCTTTATTTACTTATTTTATTATATACTAAATATGTCGTTTAGTATGTAATATCTTTTAATCTATGCTGAGCTAAGGGAGAAAACGTAATAAAAAATACTACAATTTTATGATTTTTTTTATTGGCAGAAAACTTGAAACACACGTAGTATATATTTCCGACCTAATATCACCAAAAAAAAACTAGTTGAAATTGGTGTTCCTACGTCTTTAGTCTTCTCTCGCTAGTCAAATCTCCAATTCTGAATTAAGAGACTTGAATTTAGCGATTAGAGACAGCCACAAACCCAAATAGAACTCTGGGTTAGATTATTGATAGTCTTTGAGTGGTTTTACACTAACCACACCACGCTCTCCTATCTTTGGCTCAGAGCACAATATCTGGAACAGAAACCTCTTTAGGGACGGCTTGTCTATTTAGGTATATGGTATAGCCCAACAAACAAAAAAAAATTTACTGAAACACAGATAAATTCATGAATGAAATATTCATTATTATAGTCTGGTTAACAGATAATTATTGAACTATATTATTTATACAAATATAAAAATATGATTTTGAGAAATAAAATCACACTTAACCCAGTGACGGGCGCTCTTATCATTTTGATACATGTGGAAACAGTTTTCTACATTTTTCAAGGCACGTCATCGTTGAATGGGGCTCTCCTCTTTTTTTTTTTTTTAAATCCTTCTCACTACCTTCCCGACTTTAAACCGCCTACCTGCTAGCTATGTTCCCATCTCTAGCAGCTGATTTGTTTTCTTTATAGACTTTTGCTAACGTCAAATTGAATCTTTGAACCACACCAACATTACGATAA
>NW_027114485.1:149628-150323 GCF_000696795.3 Halyomorpha halys | reverse complement strand
ATATTCTCGGGAGGCAGCTTGGACACGCGCCTTTCTACCAACCCTGAGGTTGCGAGTTCGAGCCCGAACCCATCCGGAATTTTCACAAGCATAAATTTATGTATGGTATGAAATTGATACTTGTGCCCTTCCGTGTAAGTGACCATTGGATTTCCCTTTTTTTTCAGTTGTCGATAACAAGGGATAGGAAAATCCCTAAAATTTGCCAATCCAGACTACTATCAAGCAGTGAATACTCATTTATTAAACTACAGAAGACGTGATGCTCTAGATTTCTCTGATGAGGATGGTGGCACTGGCGAGTGCGAACCAATAGAAGAAAGAGGAGGATATTAAGACAATGGGTTAAGTGGAGAATCTTGTAAGGAAGAAGATTCTAATGATGAAGAAATTTTTACTTTTCTTATGAGGAAAAAAAGGGGGGGGAGGGAGGTGACTATTGAATGAAAATGAAATTAAATCCCTATGAATACTAATGAACGACAAAGCACAACATTTGAATGCATCTTCTTATATTAGATACTTCTCTACGTCTATCTTATTTATTATGTATTAACAATAAAACTGTGGTGTTTACTAACAAATAGATATTTTCATACCCGGCAAGTGTTTCGAGAGGAAGAGATGCCAAATTTACCAACTCCGTCCAAATTAAAACTTTTAGTTTAGTTGCTTTCCGGAGATGGAAAATAAAA
>NW_027114485.1:147218-148917 GCF_000696795.3 Halyomorpha halys | reverse complement strand
GAGAGGAAGAGATGCCAAATTTACCAACTCCGTCCAAATTAAAACTTTTATATTTGATAGAGGTCTTGAAAGCAAATCACTTGAGTTCTGCCAATCAGTTTACCGATTTAAAGTGGTTATGAATGTTAAAAGGTTTTTATTTCTCTGTAGATCCCTAATATTTGATGACATCAATACACGCCAAGATCGGGTTTCAATACTCAATTCAATACTCATTACTCATGCAATTGAAGTTAATCATTAAAGTACAAACCATTTTCGTCTTCCTATACTTGCTCTTTTCGAAACAGTAAATAACTTACTCTTAAACTAAAAAAAATACTATTTAACTACTGTGGTAAAGTTGTATAAAACGTAGGTTCATTTTTTCGAGATTAAGGTTATAAAAGGCGAATTGATATCTATCGTCCCAAATTTACTTTAATAAGTAAAACAATTGTCAGGAAATGAAACAATTTCGTCCTTATCATTTATACATTATTTTTTATAAACCAGAGTAATCTTTCTAGATTCTAATTTCAAGGAAGGAAACTCAATATGAACAATCAGAAAATCTATATGAAAATAATTCCACGCTATTCATGTAATATCAAAAAAAAAAATAAAATAAAATAAAAAAACCTAAGAAGTAAATATTTCCCAATAAAAACATTTATGGTTATTAATAGCTAAAGGATTTGACAAGTAGCTAGAGATGGACTTGCGTAACATGGATCATCGTTTTTATTTTTAGAAATAGGTATTTCTATTTTTTTCATTGATTGAGAGCTACTATTTTCTAAAAACATTAACAAATTTTTTTTTTAATTAAAAATCTTTTAAAGTATAAGTATTATTTTTAAGAGCAGTAATTATTCTGATTTTAGTGAAATATAATATTCAAATCTGTCATTTCATGTCATGAAAATTCATTAGTCCGTTAGGTAAAGTTAAGACTCAGACATCTTCGAACTAATCTTAGCTGTTAACCCTTTGCTCCGAAGTTTCTGGTTGTAAGGTGAAAGTTTAGATTTTGTCAGAACACCGTGTTCCGTAGTCCTTCCTTACCAGGCTAAATAAACCTTAAAACTTGAATACAAACACACATTTAAGGTTTCAGCGAGGATAAAAAGCATTTGAAGAATCTAATTATTTTTCATGAACATGTTTATACATTATTTGATATTTGGGCTATGATTATGGAATGCGGATTATTCTAGAAAATAAAGGATATTTCTTTTATTTTATTTTATTTCCAAATTTTCTTTTGTGTCCTTATGTTTTTTATCCACTCATATGTTTTAGAAATAAAAATGCAAGCAAACTGGTGAAAAATATCATTAACGTACCTTAAATTTGATTTCACGAATAAGATGTAAAATTTTAGAATATCAGCAAATGAAAACACACACAAAAAAATTAAAAACCGTGTAATATGGTCATTATTCAACATATAATTAAGGAACTTGTATTGTTGTAGGAATCTCACTCGGTACATTTATTGATTTTTGTTATTGACTATGTACAACAACAATTTCAATAGTCAAAATTAATTAATTTCTCTGAAAATCGCTTCAAAATACTACTAAATTGTTCATCAAACAGTAATTTGCATTGTGTTCCTACACCACCCACGCATTATGAAATATATTTGATGTTCGGTTTAAAACTTAGTGGCTTCGGCCAAACACCTGCTGTTATGCACACATTCCGTCGTTGT
>NW_027114485.1:144550-145303 GCF_000696795.3 Halyomorpha halys | reverse complement strand
AGAAATTTATAATTATTTGATAATATACGAAGTGTCGGATTTACATCCGAGTTTTGTAAAAAAATTTCAATGTCAGTAAAATACCTCTTAATGAAGCTACAACACAGAATGAATGAGATGTCACAACCTCACGTCATGTTACACTGTAACCTAGCTACCTCTATCACTATTACAAATGTTGGCTAGCGTTCGATAGAGAACTAATTGGATTGGGTAAAGTTCCATTGTTATCACAATAAACCGTCTACTCAGCCTGTGCGAAGCCAAGAATCTGCGAACGAGACGTATAGTACAAGAGCCCAAGAGGAGAAAAAAGGCAGTTATCTCACCCCAATTTTTGATTACTTTAATGAAAACTATGTATAATTACTAGTCATTCGGAGCTCTATATCTTAAAAAGTAGAGTAAATTATAGTTGTTCGGACAATAGGTTTGATGTCATGAAGCGGCGATCGTCAGAACAGTGATAGTGTGATAGTGTGAGCCTCAAACTATCTCCCTCTCTTATATGCCTTTTCAGGGATAATTTTTTGTTCTATAAGAATTACAAATATGCTAACCAAAAGGTGTCTTCAATTTATTTAATAGAACTCACTCAAGTGTACAATAAAGGGCTCCCAATTATAATGCATGTATCGCACATCTGAAGTTACACATAAAGGTGTATTGTCTTTCTAGATAACTGTTCATGGGTTTTTTTCAATACTTACATAATAAATTAGTACATTTCCGGACTTTGTCTTGTATGTATAT
>NW_027114485.1:139088-140275 GCF_000696795.3 Halyomorpha halys | reverse complement strand
AAAACAAGTAATATTTTTAGAATTAATAAAACTAACAACTGACTTACATAATGAATACATTATTTGAGAAATAAGAACGAGAGTAATACAAATAAATAAAAAGCTTATAACGTCCTGCTTATGAAGTCTTCAGTCTTCGAGAAGTTGTTTTTTTCGCGTTGTAAGTCTTTACTTACAACAAATCCGTTGCTTCTGATCCTCGTCAAAAACTGTCGTTTTTGTTGTAACACTTAAGTTTTAGTAGATCTAATAAGGGACTCATGAGACAAACTAAACACAGATCAGTACATATCCAGGGACGCAGTAAAAGGTTCCTCGAAAGATCTTCCACCCTGACAAGGTATCGGGACAGATGGCGAAAAACCTTAATAAACGTCATATCATTGTTGTAATAATGGCTAATGCCTCGAAACATAGCAGGCTATCACCGATAATTTCTAATGTCATGATGATATCTATTAGATACGGAGAGGAATTTAAATATTAAAATTTAAATTATTAATAAAGTGTGAGTCGATATAGGTTTTAATGAATTAAGGATTCACAGGTCCTGGAACAGCTATTAATTGGTTTTTCCGTTGCTTTCATGCTTACATTGCCTGCTCGGCTTAAAGTGCTTACAGACAAGTAAAGGGACAGGTACCGGTGAGTGGAGGGGGCGAAAGTGGGGGAGGAGTGGTAAGGAGCTAGGGTCTGGTGTCCCTCCTTCCAGTTTTATGAAGGAGCCACTCCAATATTTTATATGAGTGTCTTTCACCTCCACGATATTTTATTATAATTTAATCAAAAATAATACATACAGAAGTTGAATATATTGAATGGCTAATAATGGGATTTATTAATAGCGAAAAATCTTAATTAATATTCATTATTTTATATAAAAGTTGGATTTACTTTAATTTTTCCACAATTTTACATTAGCATATTGTTAAACGAATTATTGAACAAAATTGATATGTATGATTGAAATAAATTCTGAAATATATTGTATTTAGTTTATAGATAATTATTTTTTATTTTTTATTTTTAATAGATTTCATGGGGTTATGATACAACTGTTTAATTTCTACCAGGTAAGTTTTGTTTATGTGCAGAAATTTATAATTATTTGATAATATACGAAGTGTCGGATTTACATCCGAGTTTTGTAAAAAAATTTCAATGTCAGTAAAATACCTCTTAATGAA
>NW_027114485.1:135481-137732 GCF_000696795.3 Halyomorpha halys | reverse complement strand
ACTGTGTGGCAGATTGTAATATCTATCAATAAATAAAAAGTATTAATTTAAAAAAAATATTTACTAAGATTTTATCAGACCTAAGAAGCATTACAATTTATTAGTTTAATTTTAATTATTCTTATTTATAAAGTAAAAACGAATAGGTTCTATATCAAGCTAGAATCATTAAATTTAGCTCCCACCAATGGGAGGCAACTCCCCGTGACTCAATAACACAACTTTTCGACAAAGAAATGGCCCAGAGGCTATATTCGTTAGCTGAATCAAAGCCCTTACTTCCAAGGAGCTATCTTTCTATTGGTGAAGTTTATTGCCTACGGTCGGAAAATTACTTCATTTCCTCCTCCGCCTTTCTCAACATCCTTGGATGATTTTTTATATGGGTCCTTTAATTTCCTTTTCTGCGGCTTTCCTGCTCTGAGGATTAATCCTAACCGAGCCCTCTCAAGACTCATTCAAAGCTTCATTATTTCAATCTTATCTCTTTTAATTAGAATCAACTCATTACTTCCATTTGTTGTACATTAATTGCCTGACCGAAATGAAAATCAACCATTTTCCTCGAGAAGATTCAGATTTTAAGACTGTATATTAATATTACAAAAGCACAAGATGAAAAAGTATCTCGTTTCACCACGATTTTCGATTACTAAAAATTGATGAGTCTGCCAAATAGACTAAATCTTAGAATAATTAAAAAATAGTGGCTGTTTCAAAACGTTAAAAAAAATAATTTTTCATTCGGAGCCCCTTCGCTAAAACTACCTACAACACATGAAAACCTAATAGAACATCATTTGAAGAAGAGTAAGTTTGCAAAAATATGAGCCCTAACAGAGCTGTTTCCGTGATAAAGTTTTTTTAAAAGTAAAATTTCATAAAAAATTAGTACATAGTGAATTCATAATGGGATATCTATATCTTAGGAAACATGAAACGTGTCTATTAGCACTCAAAACGTTAAAAACAAATGATTTCTTCTTTCGGAACTCCATATCATTAAAACTACCAACACTAGAAAACCTATTAAAACATAATTTAAAGTAGAGTTGCACTCCTAGTAACATAAACTGTCCTTCACAAGCTCCTGATCCATATCCTCATTATCAAAATCCAATCGATATTACTTCAATACTTTTATCCTTCCTAACCGATCTTCAAGAGACCATCCAACCCCTTATAAACCTTCTCACTAGAATTGTACGTGTAAATTTGGTAAAATATGAGGCCTAAATGAACTTTTTATGTTCAATAGTTCTCGAGATATATGTTTTAGAAAGCAACATTTCATAAAAAATTAGTAGTTTGTAAATCTATTTTGGAAACCTATATCTCTACTATATGGAGTAGTAGTTTTTATGATATTTGCAAATGAATATGAATTTTCCTAATAAAATTTTGTCCAAACAATAGAAATAAACATATTTTAGCAAAAACTGCTGCTCTTACGAATATAAAGGTCATAAACTACCTTATAACAGATTAAACAAGCTTTAATTTGAGTGTTGATTGACATTTGTACGTCTATTCATTCCTGACATATAGATTTCCAAAAGAGATTTACTAACTACTGATTTTTCAGTCTATTTTTCATGAAATTTAGCTTTCTAAAAAATATATTTCGGGAACGATTGAACTCAAAGAACTCCTTCAGGTTTCATATTTAAGCAAGTTTACTCTACTTCAAATGATGTTTTATTAGGCTTTCAAGTGTTAGGTAGTTTTATTGATATCAACTCCCGAAAGAAAAATTCATTAGTTTTTAACGTTTTGGAACAGCCGCTATTTCTGCATCTGACTGGCGGAATTTCATTGATTTGTTGGTTATGCAATATAAATCCAAAAAACAAAATTATATGTACCGAGCAGTACCCTGCTTTTTAATATTCTATTATAACTAAACTTCTGAATTGTAGTCAATGAATATTTTTATTATTTTAATCGATTTATTTGCATTTGCATACATATTGTATTTGATTTTTTATCATTTTTATTTTTTTTTATTTATTATCAGAAGTCATCTTATGTTTTATAATATGACATGTGGTTTTATTTTATTTGTTCTATGATTATTTTATATATTCTGTTAATTATTGTTATTTATTTGTATCTTTTCAAATTCATTGTTTTATTTAATTTTATGACGTTTTGTAAATTCATCTTTACTCTAAGGTTTTAAAGCCTAATTTTGACTCCTGTATTTCGGCGAAATCAATCCCAGAGTAAATAAAGATTATTATTATGATAT
>NW_027114485.1:127947-134157 GCF_000696795.3 Halyomorpha halys | reverse complement strand
ATCCAGGAGCTTTGCAGGATTATTATGATACAACTAAAGTTTAAACTATTATTTTGAGGTAAGGTATTTCTTATCCAATACTTATATTTTTTACTGGAATGTATATTTATATCTATATTTTTAGCGAAGTTCTACTTTCTTTTCTTTTTTCTCGCTTTTCAGTATATTGTTTTAGTAGAATCAAGTATTGAGTTGACGCCACCGATGATAAACATGTTTATCATTTTGCAACATACTGTAGTATCAAAGGATAATATTAAAAATTTTATATCTATTTCTGTTCTTATTTCTTCAATAAAATATTACACCCTCCTAGGACGTAGCTCGAAGAAGCAATGGCTTAAGTACGCTGCTGCCATCGTATTTCTAAAAAAGTTATTACATAGCTAGGTAATAAAGCTATATTATTTATAGGTACTAAACCTATAAACAAAATGTACAATATTAAAAATATTCGGACCTAGGATCATTTATTTTTCTACTTTAAATATATTCTCTTATTTAGTTATTTTTCCCCCACGTACACTATTGCCCAGCAGTTCCTTCTTTAATTGCTTGACACTTTCATTTCTTCAGCATTTAATTTTCTTCACCAGCAAACCTACGAGATTCTACCTCTTTAATAATTTCACCTTGATATGTTAAAGTGAAGAGGAATATGAAATATTATTTATTCAGAAGAAACTGAAACTGTTCAGAATATTTTTAATAAAAATGTAACAAACTTTAAAGAATTGTTAATATTTTAGTGGTCTTTTGAAAAAAAAATTATCAAATTTTAGGTCAATGTTGATAAGGTAATTATTAATTGTTTATTATGTTTATATTATTTAGTATTCACGGTATGTCTCAAAACATTCTTTATTATTTCTTTAAAAGTCTATGTTCCAGGCCAATTTTCCCAAACTCAAGGACAATCTTAAATATAAATTTACACCTCCTATAAAATTATTTAAAAACTTTTCGTAGGCTTTTTTTCCCAGGTCATTAATTTTAGTCAAATCACCCTATTTTGTCACTTTTCCATTAATTTTTAGAATCTTTCAATTACAGATTAATTTAACACTACTATCACTTGCTTAATAATACATATTTTTTCTGATTAGAGAGAAGTAATATAGTAAAGTTATTTTGTAATTAAAAGTTTTTAAATATTAATGGAATAGTGATAAAACAGTATGATTTGACTGATATTAATGACCTGGCTACAATAGCCTGAAAAACCTTTTAATTAATTGGATGTGAGGTGTAAATTGGTATTTAAGATTGTCCTTGAGGATGGCCGAATTGGCCAAAACGTTGGACTTTTAAAGAAATAATAAAGAGTGTTTTGAGACTTTTTTTAAAAAAAAAATATCAAATTTCAGGTCAATAAAAAGAAATGTTGATAATTTAATTTTTATAACTAATAATAATTAAATTATCAACATTTCTTTTTATTGACCTGAAATTTGATATTTTTTTTTTATCATAAAATCACTAAAATATTACCTGTACCTTAAAGTTTGTTACACTTAAATTATAAATTATCTAAACAATTGCTGTTTCTCCTAGTAACGACATTTATAAATTATAATTCATATTGCTTTTCACTTTAACATATTTAAGAGAAATAAATATAGAGGAAGAATCTGGCGAGTTTGCTAGGGAAGAAAATTAATTATTATAAGGTAATAGGGGATGTTGAAAATATATATTAAATAAATAAAGAGTTTTTTGAGACTTTACATGGGTATTAATTCAATTTTAAATAATAAAAACCAGTTTCAAGAAAGTGAAAACATTACATATGAAGTAATGATTAATATAAAAGAGAAAAAATTTCGTTAGAGTTACAAATAAATTGTTAAAATACAAGAAGGTTCCAATCACATCATAACGTTAGTTTTGGGACAGATTTTGTACTTATTGATATTTGAATGAATTTTTTACCTATATAGTGATCAGAAACTTTTAAAAATATATAAAATTAAACTTTATCTTGTTGTATAACTTTTAGAAAAAGTTTACTATTTTGCACCTTGTTCATAGTAATTTATTTAATCTCTTTTTCAAGAAGTGGATCAAGTTTATTATCTTTTATCTGCCTTCTGAAATTAATTATAAACATCTATAGGAATTACAGCTCGGAATCAATAGCTAGTTCAATTATCATGGAAGAAAAGAATAAAAATAAAATATATACAAATAAAATGTCGGAAAATCCATGAAAATAACTTATACATCTAAAAAATTTGCATTTGTCATGAAATAAATTATTAAAAATAAGAGAAAACAAAACAATTTTTTTATTTATTATAAATCTGAATCCATATTAGGTAAGTATTATTTTTATTTTTTCAGCTGCATATTCACACCAGTCATGTTGATAAGATAACCAGTCTGATGTTTAACTTTAGAAAATGTTATAACGGGCATGATGGAGAGTTGATTAGATTTCTCAACCAGCTAGCTTCCCTCCAGTCTTACTTTATCGGGTATGATTCTTGTGGCCATGAGCAATTATAAGAGTGTTCCATGTTCTTTGTAATTTTCATAGAATCGTTTGTAGTTGATCCCTATGTTTGTAATTTTAGATGTTCATTAGCAGTTGATTTGTGAAGATTATTTTTAATTCATTAGAAGTAATTAATTTGTCGAAAGGCTGATATTCAGTTTAGTTTTATTATAGACTCGTAGATCTCTGAAATTAAAATATTAAATTTTATTTAAAAAAAGTCAAAATTCATATAGTTGACATCCATTGTATATATATTGGGAGAACGGGTGACACCGCTATAATTGTTTAAACAAAGCAATCAACTCATGATCAAATGTACAACTTTCATTGCTTGGAACCAATTACTTTTTAAATTACAGTTTGCACTTTCCGTCCTGATTGGATATGCAGTGATGTAAATAAAAACTTTTTAATTATCTTCAATAGTAAAAAAGCAAACAATTTCGTCAAAGTTTAATACTACGAATTGCCTGCGAGTATCTATAGTTAATATATATTAATATAATAGACATGATTGAGTGAATTTACTTGCTTATGCTACATTAGATTGATTGAATTTATACTGTATATTGATAAACTTAAAATACATAACAAATTTTATATAGATTATTATTTTTTGAGTCGTATAGAGACCTGAGTTTTAGTGATTTCTGATATACGGTGATGTTATCAACGTATTTTAACTAGAGTGGGAGTTTACATTTCGTATGGCCTTCACGACATTGAAGGCAAACTCCTCCCAGGCTGATAACTTGAGGCTGCTAAGATGACACCTCAGATCCCTCGACTATACTGAAGGCTAAATGGCAGACTAGTAGGTCTCAGAGATCCTAACAGGACACAAAGGGTTTCGGGGAAAGCTGCAGAGCTTTGGAAAGAACATCGACCCACGGTGCCCATGTGCGGAGTTCCTGAAACAGCAGAACACGTAGTGGTAGATTGCTCCTCATGGAAGGACACTGAGCCAGGCTCTCGAGTGGGCCCAACTCATTTCACAATGGGAAGGGCTTGACCATTTGACATCGGCGAGCCACCAGAAGAAGATGAAGCTGACCCAGACTGAGACCAGGAGGGCTGGACCAGGCTAGCAACTGCATGAGGCACCCAGACGGATGCGCACCAGGAGGACCTACTGAACGGATGCAGTGGACACAGTGCAGCCCCATCGCCTTACTGATAAACCTAGCGCTGTTCTGCACCACAGTAAAAATTTGTTCCCAATAATAATTAAATAATTAATTTATAAAAGAGTAAAAAAAAGATTGTGTATTTTTAGGAGCAGTGGCATCTGCAAACTCCAGCGCACTAGAGGGGTAGAGCTGCTGCACCCCGTATGCCAGAAATGGCAAGGGAGGGGGATATACAAAAAAAGTCTGATTTTTCAGAACACAGATGTCAGACATCGATAAAACTTTTTAAAATTTATTAAGGTCTAAACTTGTAACTACTAAAGACCCATTTAAATGACTATAATAAGGCCTACATGGACTTACGGAATTGAGCTTTGGGGCTCCACTACACCATGGAATTCCCCTCATATTCAATCCTTACAATCCAAAATCTTTCTTAAAATCCATAATGCTTCTTACTTTGTCACAAAGCAAGTCATCCATCTGGATCTTAATGTTCCATATGTTGCCGGTTTGTATATTATACATATAACTAAATAATGTAAAATGTGAAATATCGTAAAATTATATGATATCTATAACATAAAATTCCATCATACGCTATAAATGATGTGACAAATCCCACTTTCGTGTAACAGCTCATTTGTTATTGTATATTGTAATTCATTTATTAAAAATCGTTAATCTTTATTTTAACTATAACATTCTAAATGTTACTCACCTTAGTAATACTGTAATAAAATGTAATTTATGTAGAGAACATAAATCACTGAAAACGCCCGAGACATGAGCCTAGGTAACTTTGATAAGCTGGCTAACAAAAATTGTAGACCAGAAAAAGGTTACCGGAGTTTTACTAAACTTTCGAAAGAATCTTAGTTAAAGCGGAGATTGGTGCGATCATTAGAGATAACTTAATAGTTTTTGTCCCCCTACTTATTTTTCCTTAGATATATTTCTATATAGATATATGTAGACAAAGCTGAAAGTACTTGTTATTGATTTTTTTCTTTTTTTATAAAGTTTTAATTTCCAATAAATGAAAATTTTTAATAATTTAGTAAATTTCATAATCTGGAATTGACAAATATTTACATCCCTTACGTCTTAGAACTAATAGCTCGTAATACTTTATTAATTAATAGAATAATAATTTAATTTTAAACATAATGAGGAATTAAAGAGATTGATTACGTTAAACTAAGTATATAAGATAAAGCTCCAAAGAAATAACAAGGTGGTTGTGCCTTTATTATTCAATCTTGCTTAGCCCGCATTGTGTAAATGTAAGTCTAAAGTGTATTCAGTGAATGTAAGGCGCTAAGATAGTGAATGTATTCAATCGATTTTCTTCAAACTAACGGACAACTCTGCTGTAATTGTCTTCACAATGGATTATTTTTATTCATTGTTTTTATTATATTCGCAATAATTTTCTGCATTAGACTATTTTAATAAACTGAATTTTATTTTGTTTTTAGAAATAAAAAAAATTATTCAGTATGATTTACTTATCGTTGTATATCAACAAAAAAAAAAAACGAACTATGATTCCAATACGTGTTATTGGTGTATACTGAGTCTCCGCATATATATATAATATTGCGTTTTATAATTTTATTTAACGGAGCACATATATATTTTTTTACCATAATTAAGATAATAAATGTAGCCCTCATATATACAAAGGCGAATATATAAATAGATACGTTTAATAAATTATTTTTAAAAAAGGCAACAGTAAATTGTTGAGCGACTAAATTAATTATAATAAAAATGGATCAACACAATTCTATTAGAAGAAACAATTCATTTGACGATACGATCCTTATAAAGAATCTTTGAAAGTTTCCATAACAGTTGTCATCATATAACAAGGTATACATCTTTCTAAATTTTGTTTATGGGGCAACCACTATACGAATAAAGTTAGCTTGTAAAGTACATAATTTAACAATCATTGTAATAATAATTAAATAATAAAAATAACAATCAACAAACTATTAAATTATTGTATAAGGTAATAATTTATAAATTAAATAATAATAATAATCTTTAAATTATTATATAAGTTAAATACCAAACAGTATACCCAAACTGAGATTATCTACATTAGAGTGAAAAACGATATTAATTACTTAATAAAATTAAAAAAAACTATACATCTTATTGTGGGTATCCTCGTCTATTTATTTAAGGCTTTGTGTTACATATATAAAACGAAGTTTATATAGTGCTAAAATATAATCTCCGGAACCTAACTGGTTTAAAACAAAACTTTATAAAAACCTTAAAAATTATCAGTTTTTTAAATAACTCAAAAACTATAACATTTCCTGATATAGCAATTTATTTTAAACATATTTACATTATCATTGAAAAAACAACTCTGAGTTGAACCATCACTAGCCAAGATAGAAACCTATTTTGTCTTTACCTCTTTAATAAATAACATAATTTATAGCACTCGCTCACTCATTTATTTATTACAGGTTAATTCCATGCTAATTTATTCCAAGATACCATTTTATAAAGTATGAGTTATCAAAATAATTCATTTGTTATTCAATTTAACACATA
>NW_027114485.1:121953-122797 GCF_000696795.3 Halyomorpha halys | reverse complement strand
CCTCTGATCATCTTCTCCACATATTAATCTTCGATCAAATAGCAACACTTCAATTCATAAAAAATATGTTGATAAAGGACCTTTGTGAATAACAAGTTAATGGTCAGGATTGAAACAAAGAGCGTCAATTATGTATTGTAATTGTAATAAAATTGTATAATTGTATAATTGTAATAATTATAATTATGTATTTATACGTGAAAGAAGTATAAATAAAGCTAAAAAATACTCTTTTGGAAGAAGATAGATGACCGTATGAAGTAGATTGTAGGAAGATAGTCCGGCAGGCGGTCAGAAAATGTATCAAAAGAGTAAAAAGAAATTATTTATTGTTAATTAAAAAAGACTCAAACGAGATAAATAGAAAATGAGTTCACCACCATTTTTATTATACATATCTCTATTAGTAATTAAATCAGTTTTACAGAATCAAACGATGTATACAATAGATATTACGTATTTATAATTTCAACAAAATATGCTATGAACTCTTTCCTATGAATTTGATTACTTGATATTGAAATTGTGCAAACATTTCCAATTTTTATTTTCACGGTGATAGCAATAACTTGCCTATGGATAGGGAAGTTAAATATGTCCTTTACACCAGTGCACTTTACTTTGAAAACCAAAATGTTATTTCCTCCTGAGTGTGCTGAGATTACTGAAGCATTCCGTAGTACCGAAGTTCGGATCACCGATATTAATCTAATTTTTCAGGTACATTTTTTTTTTTTTTAGTAAATAAACCGAAAACTTTTAGGAGACACTGTACATTTTGGTATTACAAATTTACACACATAATGCAATTTCATAGCATGGCTAAACGAATCATGAATAGACA
>NW_027114485.1:115868-121903 GCF_000696795.3 Halyomorpha halys | reverse complement strand
ATTTTATAAAGTATGAGTTATCAAAATAATTCATTTGTTATTCAATTTAACACATATTTAACACTTCAAGTATAGGAATTTATGGTATTTTTTTAGTAAGTATTGTTAGTTATTAAGTTCTAAGACATCCAATACGACAGCAAGGAAAGGCAAAGCACATCATGCTAGTTTTAAATGAAGATTTGTATCCCGAAATAGAGCAACACTGACGTGATATTTTTGGAAATGAATAATCATGTATCCCTTAATGCCTAATTAATAACGATTTGTAATATATTTTATATCTAGTTATAGAATAAAATTAAAATCTAACATGTTTCAATGTGCCGTATAGGTCACAATAAAATCAATAATTTTATTTAAGCTAGTCAAAGGGTTAATATCTAATGTTTATTTTTTTCATTCTTCAGCTTCCATAACGCTAACACTAACATAAACTCAATCGAATTAAAAACCAGGTTCCATTTCATGGATTAATAATTTATATATATAATTTATTTTAATATATATATAAGTAACATCTTTAGTAGTGCCAATCGAATTATAATAATATATAATAAATTGTTTGTCCTCTATTATTTATTTATTTATTATTATGCATGCTATAATTTTAAATAAATGTATAAATCGGAATTATGATAATTACATCTTTAGAGATTAAAGAAAACTTTCGAAGCAGATTTGAGAAATGTGAATGTTCCAAAAGAATTGCAAATAATCTTTGATACATCGGCATCCCATTAGACTGACATGTGGCATGGCCACTTTGATCAAAAACTAAAAGCAGTTTGAGTAAGATCAAACAAACTCCTTCATCTTTTAATATCACAGAACCGGGTTTCTTCTTTGGATCAAATTATTATTGCATTACAAACACTTGTTTCGGTATTGACCTATGGATCCTGATTTAAACTTCTACATTTCTCTTTTTTCATTTTAATTTAAATTTCAACTCTATAATCTACATTACTCACTTTTCAATAATTGAAAAAAAATAGTGCTTATAATTCTCAGCTAAAAAAATAAATAAATAATAAGGATTGTTTAACATGTGGAATTCTTTTCTTCATTCCCTCCTTTACAACATTTAAATCAAATTTATCTTTCCATATACCTCTTGACTTACTTTAAAACTGGAAAGCATGGTAAAATATTTTTACCACGAAATATTAAATTACGTTCTATTAAATTAATAGAGATTTCGTTTTATGAAATATGGAAGAAATTTAGATTAATTTATTTATTTTAAGTGATAATAGTGAAAAATCTGCGTAGAATATGGTCGGGGCGGAGGGTGCTGTCAGTAAATAAACATAAATTAACAGAAATATTTATTTATATTAAAATATGAATTTATTTGTGACAGCACCTCCCCCCCCCCTCTGACCATCTTCTCCACATATTAATCTTCGATCATATATCAACACTTCAATTCATAAAAAATATGTTGATAAAGGACCTTTGTGAATAACAAGTTAATGGTCAGGATTGGAACAAAGAGCGTCAATTATGAAATAGTTTTAATTTATTAATAGCCATTAATTATAACAGCTATCATAAAAATCTGCAGTGTAGGTCGAAACGTTATCTATAAAAAATAGTTGAAGCTATTCATTAATTGTTTTTCTTGACCGCAACCGGGACCTTTCTCAATAACTGTTATTGTCATTAGATAATTTTCATTATCATAATCATAATCATTTTATTCCCTTTACCGCTTGCGCAGTGTGGGGTTACAATTTGCAGAGTCTGAACCAGATATCTCGCTCTTGGGCCATCTCCCTTCTACTCCAGTCCATATCCCGCCTCTTGAACTAGAGGTGGCGGACCCATCCGCAGGTAGCCACTGGTCCTCCAGGTTGGGGGAACACTATACTGACGCTCATACATTTACACAGATTATAGCACACTATAGACCAAGGTCAATGACAGTACACACCCTAGGGTTACCTCCCCTAGGATGGGGAAGCGTGTCAGGAAGCTATGAGGAGACAATCCCTCCACTTGCCACGGGGGAGAGGGCCGATATCTCATTCACCTTAAACCCTATCATCACAGAAAACAGAACGAAAAGAGCTGAATTGTTTTTTACGGAACTCTTAGATAATTGTAATAGTTATAATTATGAATTTATAAGTGAAAGAAGTATAAATAAAGCTAAAAAATACTCTTTTGGAAGAAGATAGATGACCGTATGAAGTAGATTATAGGAAGATAGTCCGGCTGATGGTCAGTAAATGAACCAAAAGAGTAAAAAGAAACTATTTATTGTTAATTAAAAAATACTCAAACGAGATAAAAAGGAAATGAGTTCACCAACATTTTTATTATACATATCTCTATTAGTAATTAAATCATTTTTACAGAATCAAACGATTTATATAATAGATATTACGTATTTATAATTTCAACAAAATATATTATGAACTCTTTCCAATGAATTTGATTACTTGATATCGAAATTGTGCGAACATTTCCAATTTTGATTTTCACGGTGATAACAATAACTTGCCTATGGATTGGAAAGTTAAATATGTCCTTTACACCAGTGCACTTTACTTTGAAAACCAAAATGTTATTTCCTCCTGAGTGTGCTGAGATTACTGAAGCATTCCGTATACCGAAGTTCGGATCACCGATATTACACTGTAATCTAATTTTTTAGGTACATTAATTTTTTTTTAGTAAATAAACCGAAAACTTTTAGGAGACACTGTACATTTTGTTATTACAAATTTACACACATAATGCAATTTCATAGCATGGCTAAACGAATCATGAATAGACAAATTTGTTCAATTTATCAGTCTAATTACAGTGACAGGAAAAAAGATAAGTTGTTTTATCGTGGATTCAAAAAATACTACCCGATGTATTTTTAGAATAAGGTTACTTTACCATTCAAAACAAACAAGCGTTGAAGTATTTATATACAAATGAGTCTTATTGTCTCTTGGGTATAAGCTCTTTAAAAAACAAAACGCCGCCGGATTACACGATTA
This sequence comes from Halyomorpha halys, assembly GCF_000696795.3. Taxonomy (NCBI): domain Eukaryota; kingdom Metazoa; phylum Arthropoda; class Insecta; order Hemiptera; family Pentatomidae; genus Halyomorpha; species Halyomorpha halys. The sequence continues at coordinate 118,901 of NW_027114485.1, read as the reverse complement.
CTTTACAACTTTCGATAAAAGACTCCTTCACACAGTGCCGGATCTTATCTTTACCTCAAATTGTCATTGGTCGCAATAATATCGAGTGAATAGCTCTTGTCTCTTTTGCATTATTTAAGTAAAAGCAAAGAAAAATTATTTCCTACATAAAAAATTGTCGATTTGCCGAATGATGTAAGAATAGAGAAAAATCTATCAAAAATCGTTTGATATTGTACAAGAGGCAGGGTGAAAAAAAAATAGTTATTTCACCCAAATTCCTTATTAATTCAATGAAGACTATGTATAAATACTAGTCAAAATTGATGAGTCTGCCAAGTATGGATTGGGGGAATAAAAAATAGCGACTATTTCAAAACGTTAAAAAAAAATAAATTTTCATTCGGAGCTCTATATCTATATTTCCTTATGAAGTGTTGCAATTTAAAAAACTATATATCGGGAACTATTGAACGTAAAGAGCTTCATTAGGGCTCATGTTTTATTAAATTTTTAGGCTTTTTAGTATTGTTGGTAATTTTAAAGATATAGAGCCCAGAATGAAAAACTTTTTTTTTTTAACGTTTTGGAACAGCCGTTATTTTTTATTCCCCCTACCTATACTTCGCAGACCCATAAATTTTGACTAGTAATTATACATAGTTTTCATTAATGTAATCAAAATTTGGGGTGAAATAACTGCCTTTTTTCTCCTCATGGGCTCTTGTAATAACACTTTGGCGAGTGGTTAGCAAAAATACATCCACAAGAATACTAAATTCTATTGCTAAAGCCTCATAGCTATCATCAATTTTGTTTTAAAAACTCTAAATAGTTTTATTTACATATTTTCTTATTTTATTTTGTGACCTCGAAATATATCTTCTATTGTTTCCTACGAATTACCATTCAGTATGCACGGCATATTTGCGGAACTTATTACTCGCCAATTAAGATCTGAGACGTGCGTGAGTGTAAATATTTTTTATGTACATTTCGTGTTCTCGGTCTTTAATTTTAATTTTTGTGGAAATAGGACATTTCTCGGATAAAAAATAATTATCGCGTTTTAGGACCTGATAATTAAATATTTTTAAAGGTTCTATAAGCTACTTTAATCATTTTAGTCATCTAAAAAATATATTTAAAATTGAAATGTGAATGTTACCATCACTAAATTTTCACTTAATTCAAAAATAAATTTTTAAAAATGTATTAACTTAGAAATTTAGTTCAACATCTTCCAAACACTTTCTAAGTAATAGAAAACGTGTGCGATATAAAAAGTAAATAAAATTTAAAGTGAAGTCTCCTTACGACTGTAATATCACCAATGTTACCGTCGCTTCAAGCACAAGCTAAAGTGATTGACACAAAACAAGCTTATACTGTATTGTTTAACCCTCTGCCTTATTTTATGTTGTCAGCCATAAGATATCGAAGGAATAACGCAAACCCTAAAATCATGCGGAGTATTTTTATTCACAATCAGGAATATTGCATTTTTTATATTTACTTCGAAAATAATTACTTCAAATTACAAAGTAGTCAAATAAAAGATGTGAGCTAGACCCAGTAAATTTATTTATCCATACGCATTGTTTAAAAAACGTTAAAAGGAATAATGAGGAAAAAATATCTTATGATTATTTTCTTTTATCTGTATATTTTATAAATTAGTGTTACGTCATCTGTTGATTTCTTTCTACGGCATCCTGCTTCAAACAGATCATGAGTATTGTCACCAATGTTACTATAACTTACAATAGGAATTCAATTTACAAATTCATGAGTTTCACTGAATAATGGTTTCGATTATTTTAAATAACTCTGACAGACGTCGTACTAGTTCTTATTTATTTATTTAATTATTTTTACAATGTTTTGCAAACCGAAAAGTTGTTCAAGAAATGAAAATTTTTTTGTTGTAAAATGCGTGTTTTGTTCGCATCAAAGCTGAAATTTTGAGCCGGTTTGGTAAAAAATTGAGAAATATAAAGTCAGATATTGAAGAAATACCAATTAAAAAAAAATAAATGTAAGTAATTAATTTTTTTTATGGCATAATGACAATGGAAAAAGTTACATAAAATAACGTGTTTTTATTAACTGATAGTATATTCTTTAGATTTGGAACTTGCTGATCACAAAATTATCCTTCTAGAATTTTGTTGAGCTGATGAATTATTTATATATTTCACAAGAGAGCGTTTTATCGACGAAGAGATGTCGGATTAGGAACTGACCAGGCGCCCATACTGTATACTGATGGCACACTTATGTGATCCCTCTGATATATTGCTACCTCTCTCCTCAAATATATATTAATGTGTATTTTATGTATCTACAATTTATTTTCCTCTCATAGAGATACAGGATGTACGATGTCAACCGAATATCGTTTCTCATCTCTCTCCATCACTAATTCTCATTTCCTGATCACAAACCATATTTTTTTTTTTTTATCATCTTATCCAACATATTATTAGCTTTATTTCCATTCCTTACAAAACTAAAAATTCCTCCCTTGGGAACTATGAGTCTGGTTTATAAACATAAAGAATGAACATAAATTACCACTCCTTTATTTATTGAATTATTTTCATTAATTTAGAATAAAATAATATTTTGCCAAATATAACTAAATAAAATATTTTCTATCCTGTTTGAATACTTTACTATAATGATAATTTACTATAGGGTCTTAATTTCATAACTTCCTAGATCCCTATTCCTGGCGACAGTAGCCCGACAATATTGTACTATCTCACTTCGCCATAACTGGTCTTCCTCTCTATCTCTTGTGTTCCCTTGGTATCCACTCGGTAGTAATTTTGTACCATCTTATCGTATCAAGTCTGTCAACATGTCCGGCCCACCATCAGTTCAGTTGTTGTGCTACTTTTGGTAGACATTGAAATTTAATTCTTCTAAATTGTATTTTCTACAGTTTCATTTAACGATGTTACTCTTACTCCTGTCGAACAGATCCGCTACCTTGGACTAAATTTGGACAAATGATTAACATGGAATCCTTACACAAGATGATGAAAG
>NW_027114485.1:109521-115173 GCF_000696795.3 Halyomorpha halys | reverse complement strand
TCATACTTCTTGAAAATTCCAGCTGTGTCATCGCTAATTTTTCATAATTATGTTCTGTTGCCAACCATCTCCTGGATGTAGTTGACTTTTAAAAATGTGTCTCATGCACCAGTATTTTTCCATTCTATGTCAATCCTATTTATTTCATCTTTTCTATCTTTAGATGAGATGGACAACCTTGTTCGACGCCTCTTCGAATTTTTATTGTTCTTACCTAACATGTCACAAATAAATACTAGACTAATAAACTATCAGCTAAAAGGAACTTTTTAGATATCTAAAATCTGCCAGCCAGTTTCCTGATATGAATATGTACTATATTCATAAATTTAACAACCATCGTAGCTACATGACTTTACTGTCAGACCCATGTCGAAACAAGCTGTCATATTGTATTGCTAGCAACAGCTTGGCACAATAGCTTCACACATCCAGTCTGCTCAGTTTGCTTTCCGTTGTATTTACTGACTTAAATTACTAGCTCAGGGTTTCGTTGCATTATTGCTTATATAACATTCACCAGACAACACATCAATATTTCAAATAGTAAAGAAAAAAGAAATACCAATATTGTTTCATCCATAAATTTTAATTTAAGCAAATATCATGTACAAAATACAAATTTTTCACGGTCGGTAAGTATTTCAGACTTCTGGGTATGTAATCTTTTAGCTGTCTCTTCCCCTAAAACTTGTCACTTGAAAAAAGTAAAACCATATGTTTGGAATTGAATCATCTTCTTTGTCCAATGTTGTACATCTAATTGTAGACAGATGGTAAATTGACAAAGGTGTTTGATTTCACATGTTGCATTTCAGCTCTGACTATACACGATGTTATTCAATTTTCAAAAGTATTATTGAGAGAAAAATAGCTATGATTCAACTTAAACTTTAACTACGTTATTTTAATTTACAGTTATTTCAATGTATATCTCCCATTCAATTTTGTTAATTAATCAATTTTACAAAATGAAATACAACTCATACTGGACGAATCCAATATTAATAAATGTTGTTTTAAATATAAATATTCTTTTAAATATTCACACTGTCTGGTATATTTTGTTTCAGATTTAAATGGCTAGCAACTTGGAAGTTTTAAAGAACTTAACAACAGAGTCTCAATTCGAGGTAATATTACAACTTAATTGTATCAACTTATCTAAATACTATTAGCTTTTTTATTAATTATCAATCAAAATTATTCAGGTAAGAAATCTTTTGGACCTTATTAAACCCAAAGTTTTAAAAATAATAAAAAAAAATAAAATATTAACAGTTTTCTTTTACAGATTACTGTACCATTTTGGCCTTTAACAATATTTTCCTCTTTCACAACATATTACTGGAAGTATTTGTTACAATTTATTTTAAAATTTTTGGTTTCTATTTTTTTTTTTATCTAGCTCATTTTTTTCTATTTTTTTTACAAATGAAATATATAAATTAATATTAGACACAATATTTTTTTAAATATATTACTGTAAAATAATATATACTGAGATGATTTTCATATTTGAGCCAAATCCTATTATTATTTTTTAATTAAATTAGAAAAAAATTGATGACCTTATTTTAATCTTTAGAAAAACATTATGTGTAGCTATTTCTTTTCTGGCCGAGCTTCACCTATATCAAATTAGTTCACTATGAAATAAAATTAATAGTTTTTTTATGAATTTTTTTTTTTTTTTTAGAGTATTTTCTGTCACAATTCCAAATTCATTGTTTTATGCGGGTGATTCTCAGGAGAAGGTCAATTTTGATTCAATAGGTATTTTGAAAACTATATGCCCTGGGATCCTTGAGGTTATTTGATAATTTTTTATATATATTAAGGTGTTCCGAAACACTGATGGGTAAACATCGCACCAGTTGACCAAACCGTAGGTGAGAGGATTGCTTCAAGACTGACCTGGTAGATTTGAGAATGAAGAGGCCTCACTCAACGGATGTATTTACAGAGCGATTAGCATGTATATCGGCATCGAACCTTCGGGTTGGCCAAGGCTTTATAATAATAAAATAATTCTGGTATTCAATTCTGACACAACTTGGAGTGATTAATAATACTTGTATTTAAGATCTAGTTCTTTATCATCAATGTGATAAAAGTTTCTGGGATTCAAACTATACAATAAGTTAAAAGAAGTTTCTGTTCCATTTATTAATTGATTAGAGGTTAATTAATTGATAGCAGCGAAATAGTGTTTATATATTTATCGTATACAAAAAATATGCCCATCTCGTGATTTACTGTAAAAAAAAAAGTATTTCCACATCCCTCAGTGGGATAACCAAGGATTTTTATGGTTTTCTTATCTAGAGAGCCCTCCTATCTTTGAACGAGCTATTCTTCATGATCCCCAGAACCAAGGTTGCAGACAGCATTGCAGGGGAGATCGTCACGCAGGTAGCACATTTTATCACCTCCCATTCCGTGCTTCAGTATTTTATTAACTTAAACTGTAATTTAATTTATTTAAATTAAATTAATTTAAGAACTATTTCAATATATTCTTTCGACATAATAGGTCGTGGTAAATTTATTTCATTTGGCACTTTAAACTAAAATTATAAGACTTGGATGTCTGTTATATTTATATTTTTTTCCTTTCTGTTATTCTTCTGTGAATATAGCTTGATATAAATAAGTGATGTTTTGATCTTTATCAGTTGCAGTCTCAGGAGTGCGCCACACTATGGAGCAGAAAGGAACCCTCAGGATGGTGCAGAGCCAAGTTCGACGGGGCCCTCTGCTGGGGGCCGACTGCACCAAGCCACCTTTCAACTCAACCCTGCAAGGAGGTGATCAACGATGTTTACTACGACACATCCAGTAGGTATTATATAATACTACATGTCATTTAAAAAAAATGTATTAAAAAAAGTAGAGTAGATATATATGGTATGATTTGGGAAATGCAATGTTTCGACACAACTTCTTGCATGCTTCAACCGACTCAATGGTATCCTCCAGTCTACGCCTCGATCTCCCTTTTTAGGGCTAATTACCTGTCTTAGCTGTTCCTATTTAATCCAAGGCAACAGCTTTGGAAGCTTGTTTCAATTACAACGATACAACTTGAATGACTTTTTGGTACAATTCTGCATTGAACATTGCTTTCATCACACTAATTGTCGGATTTAAGTAATCCGATATTTTCGGATCTTTTTTTTAATTTGTATAAAGTCGGGGTCAGGATCTCATTTTCTGATGCCCCCCTTGCCGCGGACACCGAAAGACTTCGAAGAGACCACCACTGCGAGGCCGACTAATTGATCTATTGTGGCATGCAAGATAGAACCTGGAGTTCCCCTACTATCACGCTACAGCCGAGGACATGCTCGCCAGCCACCAATCGGGACCTATTTTTTTTCTGACACCAGTCGAAAATTCAAGGTTTTCACCATTTCGCCCACCGCACACCTGGACGAGGGAAGCAGCTAGAAGACGTCACCAGATAAGCACCGAATTTCTATTACCCATGAGACCACCCAATGCTCTGTCTTATATCATATTATCGACATAGATAATTTCAGTTAACATACTAACCCAGTATCCCCCCTCAGGGATTTCACTTGGTCTTATAGAAAATGTATGCATTAATCACCAGAAAAGTCTCACAATTTCAACTCGCCTTGTTCCACACTAATAAAAATTCAACATACACTCGGAATATCTAAAGCAAGAAACGGACAGGTCCCGATGTATACACCATTATTTTTGGTAATATTTTACTTTCTAAAAAATCGTAACGTTATCCTACTCTTAGTGATAATAACATTCACTTCCAAATATCTCAGAAGAATGCCAAATTTCTTATTTTAATTTGTTTTGGAATAGAAATCAGCAATGGAAGAAAGGTCTATAAAAACAGATTGTATTTTATATGACTCTAATAAAATTGAAATTAGCAATTAAAAGCAAAAAAAAATAAAAATCGAATGTTGATAAATTATGTATTAACAAACGAACTCGGCGAATGAAAACCAAACTAATGTTCATTTATGAAATGAAGATATGTTTTCATATTATTTTGAAGGCATAAAATTAAACATTTCTCATACGAATCTTGAAAAGTTAATATAGTACATATTTCGGAATCTTTGCGAGATAGCGAAATAGTTAATGGAATCAACACGAAGTTAATATCAGGACAAAAGCGTTTCACGATTAATCCAATGAACAAAAAAAAAATGATTTTTAAACTAACTTCCTTAGGATTAAGGACTTTTAATATGTCTACTTTCCTTTTAATACTTCCACTATATTATTTTATTTGTTTATATTTAATATAATTAAATTTGTTTTTCATGTTTCAACTGCAAAGTATATTTTATTTTATTTTCAGCATCATTTTGATTCTTTGAGTTTTTCAACATTAGCATTATCGTATCTCACGACAATTTAGAAAAATTCAGTGTTGATTGAATATTGGCGATTTTGGGTGATCTCTTGCCAGCGCGTTGTATTCCAATGATTATAGCCTGTTAGCTGATAGGTTATCACTTAAATTCGCTAAGTTTCAATATACCTGATGTATTTACGGGATAAATTAAGTAGTGATAGAATGTTTTTACTAGATACTGACTCTAGTACTAATAATATTAGGTAAAAGTAGTCCATTAAGTGGGTCTTGATATCCATATTGCGAACCAAAACCCCATTCCAAGCCGAACATTTGGGATCCTCGCCTAAACGTGTCCCATATTACTACCTGTTTTTACTCTGCCAGTAAACCAGCATTTTAATTAACGATTAAAATAGCTAGAAATAAAAAATCTGACAGAGTATGGTCGCTGTCCAAGCGGTTCTCCAGTTATGTATAATCCCTTTATTGTATTTTCTTTATACTTTCTTGTGCTAATTTCTTCAGATCGTTTATACTTACAGTGACTAAATCTTGTGATACAAATACTTTAAACTACCTATCTTTTCAAATGTATTACCTCCTACATTTATAACCCGGAAATTGATCCCGTTTCTACTGCTACCCATATATATTTTTTTATCCGTATTGATTTCAAAACCTTGCTCTTTACTAGAGCTTATCAACGCTAAAACTTAAGATTCATTGCGCTGAATAAAGAAATTTTCATTTCAGAACGCATTAGAGTTCTTTTGGGGCTAAGATTGCCATTTTAGCCATTATTCAACTACGAAACCTTCACTACATATTTACTTTACATCACTCTTCTTAGATCACACTGTCGTTAATAATTTTAGCAAACATCAACATAATAACTACTAATCATACGTTGCTCGGGTAACGTTGTATTTCTTTAGAAAAATGAAAAACTTTTTTTTTTGGAAAAGGGATAAATATGTAATATATACTGTTTGTTTCCCAAGACAATACTCTGAGAATAAAAAGAAACAAAAGAAAAGAAACATCATTCGAGGAGACATTGTAAGCCTCAGCCGCGATATTGGCATGGACATCTGTGACTGAAAGGATATGGTAATATTGGAAGAAGGATGTCTGCGTCTGCTCCTGTTTCCGAGCTCTTCTACTCTAAGGATCTTAATATGAAGGTTATTCCCATCAATGAATATTAAACCACACAAGGATAATATGTTAGTGTGATATACAATATAACAAAGAAATTTTCAATTATAATATATAATAAAACAAAGAAATTTTCA